>NC_134710.1:15147709-15447709 GCF_043290135.1 Rhipicephalus microplus
GTGAACGAGCCACCTATACTGCTACGTCACTGCCCAACTCGGCGCCCAGAAACCGAAACAGGAAATCGTCCACGTAAATAAGGTGACATCCGATTCTTCAGCGACAATAAATGAATCTTGGTGCGTGTATAATGCAGAGTTATATAAGAAACGCTTGCAACAAAGAACGCGCAAAGCACAAATATGGTGGCGACGCCCCTTTAAGCGAATACATGAGCGCACTAGTCTACGTGCGAGTTGTCTAAACACATATGATAGTTTTGGGACGTTAAACGCTATCAATTATTACTATTGGCTAAACGAGAAGTAAGTGTGAAACAATTTAGTTTTTGAGCAAATGGACAGCGATAGCAGATGGGCACTGCGGTGAATATTGGGAGCCCAGAAAAAGAAAAACTCAGATGCACACGTTTTTAGCACGGAGCCACGAGTAAACTCATAAGGATTTCCCAGAAAGGAAATTGCCGAAAAAGTGCCCTGGTCCGGGTATCGAAACCTGGACTAGTGCCATGTTGTTGCGGTTGTCTATGAGCTGAGATAACGAGGAAGTTAACAAATGGCAGCACGAGGATGAATTTATTCACTGCTTGAAGCACATGAACCCAGAATATTGCAAATTGGTTCTTCTGATTCACGCAATGTTGCTTCAGGAAGAAAGATTAACAGCCGCTCGTTTTTTTTTTCTCCTGAGAAACCCGAATTGATTTCCTGCTCGCGCTACACACGGGTGCTTCTCAGTTTCCCTTTCTGAATAATTTGGCCACTTTCCTGAATTCCACAAACCAATTCGCAATAACGTTCTCAGGGAGATGTTTCGTGAGATTAGAAACCGTCGAGGGTAACCGCAACAACCAAAAATCTAAAAAGAAAGTGACCTCATCAAAACGATGTGATCGTTTTAGTGCTTTAGTGTGATATGTTTCTGATCTTGAAGGAGAGAGACAGAGAGAGAGAGAGAGAGAAATAGTACAAAGAAAGGCAGGGAGGTTAACCGGAAAGCAAGTATCACTCTTGAAGGAAGCAGCTTTTGAAGAGCGCCATGCCACAACTGACAAAAAAAAAGAAACTAGTGTAAAAATTGATCCCTCCTTACCCCACAAACACGAAGTGACCTCAATACATCAAGCTAGAAATTCCACATGGCGGGAAATCATGCACGCACAATGCGAATCGCTCGCCAGAGAATCACTTCGCGAATGACGCTTTTCCAAAAGAAATTGTGCCTCAAACAGCTTGGCAGTGCTTTCCAGTTTGAAACGCCGGAACAAATTTGTACGCATGATTTGTGCTACATTTACGATGGAGCGTACCACTTTGGTTTTCCACGCAGGTGAAAAAAAAAGCGTCCCTACTTCAAGTCACGTCTGTGGCGTTGGCGAAGCAGAACCCGAGGCTATTTCGAACTGCTGGAGCATAAATACGAAAGATATGTTTTCTCAGTAAACATCCTTGGGAATAGCTGGTTCCAAAATAGACGCGAACAAGTTTCTGCTCTTTCCTCTTCGCGGTGTTTTCCAAATGGCGTGCGCGCGCGTGCGGCAGCCTTTCCTGCAAGAATGGTTTCATGCCTGCATCTGAAACGACGACTGCGTTCAGCCCAAATTTACCGCACACAATGCCCATGGCAATTTTGTCTTCTTGCCCAAAGCTGTGCAATTTCATGTGTGAGTGCCTTCATGAAATGCTTCCAGAACTACAGCGGAAAAAGGATTGCGGTATTTCACATGACAGTGCTCTGAGAAACACTCAGAAAAAATAGTTAGAAAAAAATTAAGTGAAAATAATCTATTCCACTCTATAGCACTGAGCAACGTCCTCCAGGCTAGCTTAAATTACCTTCATCAGAGAGCTACAGAAAGAACATTTAATTCTTGATATATAAATGTTTCGCCCTTGTCCCCTGGACTCTTATCTGCTGAGTAGGCTGCTTGGCGTATTGCTCGTAGAACTGACTTGGCGTAGAACTGACGAGTATCTCGCATAATGCGTTGCGTATCAACTCAGCAAATCACGCTCACTGCTGATGTACTGAAATAGCGTCATGACCGTACATACAGAAAATTGTTTAGGATTTCACCTATCTTCTTTTTTTTTTTCATGGACACTCTACTTAGGCAGCAAAGCCACACTTGCTATTCGTATGGAATGAACATAAAAACTATACAACCTTGCCTTTGACAGCATTTAGAATGGCTAAACTTTTTGCCAGTTTCAACAATTAGGGATTCCGACAAGAACAGTGTAGGCGCTAAGCGACACTAACAAACATTAAAATTCGAGGTGGCTCTGGGTAGTGACAAAAAGGAGGCATTTTTTTCACGGCTCTAACGGTTGAAAGAGCGAAAGTGTCACGCAGTGAACTATAGTCGGAAAACGATGATATATAAAACAAACAAAAAATCTAAAACAAACAGTGCTATACAGCTTTGCCGATAAGTGTGCAAGTAAGTAGACTTGGCCAATTGATATCCGGCATATGTAAAGGCTATTAAAGTGAAATTAAGCCATATAAATGCAATTTAGACGGGATTATCTCCCCCAAGTAAAATGTCTCGGTTATTTGAGTGGACACCCGGTCGGAGCAGAGTTTTTGTAGGCGTTTCTGCGTGCTTTTGTGTCTTTTATATGCTGCGTATTTAAAGGAATTTGTTGGAAAAGTGTCCAAATTAGGGGAAACTTTTTGTGTCGCAGCAGACATCTTAAGATTTCGAGAGAAACGAGCAGCATTAAATAAAAAAATAAATAATTATTTTTTTTCAATTGCAGGAGGCAGGCGGTCATGTTAAATGGCAGAAATGGAGCCCCTGCTATGAAGAGAACGTGAGCGCTCTATCAATCAATAAACATTCCATGATAACACCTCCTCAACACAACCCTGACGCATATTTGCAAATATTACCTTTCTCTAATGCGCATGCCTTCATAACAGAGCTAGTCCTATGACCATCCTCATAATCAATAGCAAATACGCTTTCTGATATTTTGGCATATTATATATACGCCGACCAACGTAGCGCTTCTCCTGCGAACATGGCAGTCGCACAACACCTATGTAACGAATAAACTATCGCTCGCATCATCATCGAGCCACGAAGGCCTATCATCTATTCACTATGTTGTGGGTATTAATTACTGAAGAACATTATTTCCAGAATTGCGGTATACAGGTATTTCCGCGCGAGAACAAGAAACACTCATTTATAACCAGCGAGTATCTTTGCCTTACTATCATGGTATTCCCGATCGACTGCTTCAACGCTCTCACATTCTACAAGAAAGGGTGAAATGGGGCGTCTTACACAGACTCATCTTTTGCCTTGTTTCTCTGGCACATTACGTTTCAAAGTGACCAAGGTTACCTGAAATGAAATGCGCTGCACCGCAAAATAAACTGTACCAAGCTGGGACGAGTCTTGGGAGAGGATGCTCCGGTGATACCACCCAAACGTGACACATTCTCTGCTTTGAGAGACGGAGAAAACGGGCTCACATTCTTCTGATATTCTCCGGTGTCCAAAGACTAGATACTCCGGAATCGTGCCGAAAGTGCTTCGGCACATCGCTCAGTGGTTTTCATTGGCTGCTAGACGAACGAAAGTAGGCAGCCTTTCCGGGCAGCCAACATACGGCGCAGGCCAAGCCACCCGAACTGAAGTGCAGTGAGGATTGGGCGAAGCCTACGGCCGCGTTTGTAAAATAAAAATTGCTTGGTCATTAGAACTGACGACATGAGTCAAGCAAGATTTTCATCAACAGCATTAGGTTACTTCAACTACAATCGTGTGATGGTGACGCGCCGCGAACGACGCATTGTGAATCGCGAGTCGCGAACGAGGCGGCCGTCGTGAGTGCGGCGATAGGACTCGTGAG
The DNA here is from genome assembly GCF_043290135.1 of Rhipicephalus microplus. Lineage (NCBI taxonomy): Eukaryota > Metazoa > Arthropoda > Arachnida > Ixodida > Ixodidae > Rhipicephalus > Rhipicephalus microplus. The sequence continues at coordinate 15,151,580 of NC_134710.1, forward strand.
TGAGCTCTCTCGATTACTTTTCGAAGTTGTCTTAGAAAACTGCCTAAGCATAGTAACGTTATGTAGATAATAAAGCAGCTTGTGAATACTAGACAAACGTTACAAGATAGCAGTGAATAACCCAAACAGTGGAGTGGGAACACCAAAATGTTGGTTCACGTGTTTCTGAAAAACATCGATAACGTCCGCAACACACTAATCTAATATTTGGAGTGTGGATCTACTGTGTAGAGATATACATAGCTTGCGGTTTATTCAATAAAGGATTATTAAGCGTTCATATTTCATATTTCATATTTTCATATTTTTTCATATTCATATCTTCATATTCATATTTCATATTTTTCATATTTTCATACTTTTTAAAAGCTGCTGAATAAAAATGAAGAGTAATTGTGCGCTTTTTTAAATATTCAACGTTACGTGGAGGTTGTTCAACAAAGGGATGTTCAACTTCGCTAGACTCGACAGAAGGCGAGCAACTTATTGGGCCAGTACGCAACAGACTCGACTTCATCGGCACGTTTTCTGCAACTTTGCCGTGGCGTTCTCGCACCATCAAACAGAAACTCTACGTGGTGCAAGGTAATGACACACCTCTTCTTGTTTATGAGGCGATAGTTGGGTCTGGTGTCATCCATCACCGGCGTCATCGACGTTGGTCTCGGCACAACGCTGCAGGCTTTTCCTGTTCTTGTCCACCTGAACACCTCATGGAACGCTGTCATCGCATACAATCCCGAGTTGATATAAAAAATCATAATCCGACTGGCCATCGACTAATTACTTTGAAAACAAGGACGGAAGACAACGTCCAGATAAGACAAGAAGTTACAATGCCTACCACGCTTCTGAGGATCTTTCGCCCCGAAAGTAGGGGAACGAGTGTGGGTGCAAGACGCGGAAGTGTGGGCTACAGTTGTGAGTCCTGCTCAGAAGTCACGCTCCTATGTGGTTCATGTATACGTCCAATGGTGTTCTCGTCAGGAGTCGTCGACGTCTGGTCGCAAGTGTTGGTTCCCCTTCGACGTCTGCGTCTTTGAAAATTAGATCTGAGAGACCTTTTCTAGTGCCACAATCAACCGCCCATTCGAATGTTCTTGATCTACCGGGCCAACCTCCTGGCCTGGTATTGGACAGTCAAGTCTTCAGTGAACTTGACCCAGATGCCTTCACAGACCAGACTGCGACGGGCACAGAGCACTGTGAAACACGGGAAGTACCTGGATTTTCTAGTGCTCAACACCCACGTTACAGAAAACGTGTGACAGTAGGCAAACAGAAGTTCTGGCTTTCTTAATGGCATGTTCATGCTAGCACATTGAAGTGTCGTCATGTGTAATACATTTATGTTCCCGGAGGGGGGATATAGAGGGTGCGTATTAAATATTAACTCACTACTGGCGCCTTCCTGATATATATATAGAGGTCACGAACAAAAGAGTGCTTTCTGGAACGCGGCTTCGGAGCGTACGGTGGCCTCTTGAGAAATGCTGCACTTACCCTTCCCAGCAGGACATCTCGACGACCCCAGCGCCTCTCGGCAGCTCCTCACCGACTGAAGAAGCTACTTCCTTTTGAAAGTTTTGGATGACCTCCTGCGCTCATGCACAACTAAACACAAGCTTTCAACTGCTTATAATCCACAAACCAAAGGTGGAACCATGCGGCTCAATTTAATTCTTACTGTCATGCTGTTCCTGCGTGTCTCCGCCGACAATCGCGACTGCGACACTAAATTACGCATACATACATACATACATACATACATACATACATACATACATACATACATACATACATACATACATACATACATACATACATACATACAAAAACTTTATTTCAACTCTGAGGAACAAGAATAAAAAGGCCAGAGACCTCCTCAGTCAAGCCGGTGACTCCACCGACGCTAAGACAGCCACATTTCTCTATAACTCTTCTCGACATCGTACCACTGGGTTCTCTCCATTTTCTATTTCGTTGAGCTTTCGTCCTACGCTACCTTTCCACCCACTCGATCCTCCTGACTAAAATATACAACTGAGTACAATCTGTAACCGATAACGCAGGGCCCGAGGGCACGCCTGGTTGCTAGATGACGACTCGCGGACTCGCACGACAATCAGAGGCGCATATAGGACACCGACAATCGTGAAGTGCACTACGCACCTGGTAATCTTTTTCTGCTTTACTCTCCCTTGCACCCCGTTTGGCTTTCGGGGAAGTAACTCCCACGCTACCGTTGCTGCACCTTACGCCAAGTGACCTACGTCACCTACGAAATCATCCCGATTGGACCTCCCATCGCATTTACTCTCCCACCGACGTAGTGCATGTTACGCCCTTCAAGCCATATCACTCGAATGCTTTCTCATTAGCACTGGGTGGGTGCTACAGCCACTTGGAAATAACGAAACGGGCTTTTCATGAAAAGGAAACGGGAGAAGGCTGACTCCGCGAGCTGGGCACCATCTTGTCAGCCGCTCTTTGCGTATATAGAAGTACCTTCAACGGGACAGGCATTCTCTATACTGTCCTCGAGATTGCCAAAATTGACTGACAAAATAATTAAGAAATGCTCAGCGCAAGTGAATGTATCAATTTAGAAGTATTTTTGGAACTGTTTCGTGCTTTTTGCTTTCAGTATGCGTAGCAGAGGTGCGTTTGAACACCAGAGCTATTGATCACGACCGTAATCACTTTGGTGTCGTTAGAAAACTACAGACGGGCAGAAGCCCCAGGAATTGGGAAAGCCCTCTGACCGAGAAGAGCTGGTGCGAACGTTAAACGAAAACAAAATTTTGTTGTCTGTCTGTCTATCTCTGGTGAAGTGCAACACGTGAAACAGGTGAGACAGGAAGAGAGGCAGAAAAAAAAACATTAAGAGAGAAAAGATAAAGAGAGAGGAATAGAAAAAGAGAAAACGGGAGTGATAGAAAAATAATACAAAATGAAAAATACTAAAAGAAAAAAGATAAATATACAAAAACAATAAGCACATAGAAGCGAAAAGAATTGAAATAAAGAAGAACCTAAATAGAGGTATAATCAACAGATAGAAAAAACTGGCTCACTCCACGTACAGTGCATGGGAATCGAAGATATGTGAAGCACGATTGAGGAAGTTGATATGTGACTTTAAAATTAGCACAACCGTAGGAGGCAGACGTAAGTTATGCCGTACATAACTTGCATGTCATGACTATTATGTTTGCGCCTAATATTTGTGCTCGTTGTCTATTCACGTCACGTGATAACAAATTTTGAATATGTGGAGCAAGCGAAACAGCGGCGAGCACACTATGAGCGTAGCATGAAGTCATGTTTTACATGGTACGCATGTCATGGTTATCATGCTTGCACGCGTCATTTACCTAAGTCGTCTATTCCCGCTGCAATATACTAAATTCGATATATTTAGAGCTAGTGAAACGGCCGCGAGCACGCTATGAACGTAGCATGTAGTAATGTTTTGCATTGTACACATGTCATGATTATCATGTTTGCACGTGTCATTTACCTGATTCCTCTATTCCCGTCGCATGATACTACATTTGGTATATTTAGTTTAGCGAAACGGCCACGAGCACGCTGTGAGCGCAGCAGGTAGTCATGTTTTGCGTGACATGCGTATCAATATTAATATATTTGGACGTGTCATTTATTTTCGCAGTCTATTCATGTCACATGATACCAAATTTGGTATACGTGGAGCTAGCGATACGGCCGCGAGCGCGCTATGAGCGTAGCATGTAGTCATGTTCTTTCATGACATGCATGTCATAGTAATCATGTTTGGACATCGTTTATTCATGTCACGAAATACCAAGTTTGGTATATGTGAAGCTAGCGAAACGGCTGCGGTGCATCAAGAGCGTGGTATGTTGACCTAAGAGACAGTAGTATTGGGCGTGTTGGTATAACATCATCAAGATCGCTTAACAGCGCAAACGACAGAATGAGATAGAAGAGACGAGACGTTTTTCAAGTTATAGTCCTAGATATCACTGATGGTACATTCGACTGCGTGTTACCAAGCCCAGACTATGTTTGGAACAGTGCGGTGCCCACACTGAATCCCAGTCATGGAACGCGTATACGGAACACGCTACCGCTCGCCAGAGCCATCGGCGGCAAGAATAAGAAACCCGCGACCGCGTCTTTTCTGCAACAAAGAAGGTGCGGGAATCAGGTGATCAGAACTTGGTGGCGCTCCGAGCTTGCATAGGTCGGCACTTTCCGAGTCTACTCACTCACACTCACCACAATTCTTCCAGCCTTTGCACTCTGACGTTCATACTCACGTTCACTCATACTCATAGGCCCTCATTCACGTTCATACTTACGCCTATTCCAAGACATAGGCACTCACTCACCTTCATAGTCACGTCTACTCATGGTCAAAGTAATTCATTCCCGTTCACACTCACGCCCGCTCACACTAATGAGTACTCACGTTCATACTCACGCTTACTCACACTCATAGGCCCCTACTCATGGTCATACTCACGACTGCTCACACACACGAGTGCTCACTCACGTTCACACTCACGTCCACTCACACTCATGACTTCTCAGTCAGATTCATCCTCACTACTCGCCCTCATGAGTTCTCACTCACCTTCACACTAACTTCCACTCAGCTAAGATATGGGTGCATGTTAAAGAACCCCAGGTGGTCCACATTTCCGGAGCCCTCCACTACGGCGTCTATCATAATCATATGGTAGTTTTGGAACGTTAAACCCCATATCAATCAATCAATGAATCAATAAATCAATCAATCAATCAATCAATCACTTCTACTCATCTTCATGGGTGCTCACTCACATTCATACTCACGTTCAAACTCATGACTATTCACACTAATTAGTTCTCACGCGTGCACATTCGCCACTCACTTCACTCACGCTCATGAGTACTCACTCACGTTCATACTCACGCCTACTGACCCTCATGAGTGATCACGTTTATACTCACGACAACTCCCACTGATGAGTACTCACCCACATTCACACTCACCACGTTCAAATGAGTGTGAGTGAGTGTGAGAGTGCCGAGCTGTATGCTCCGACGTCAATTTGGGAGCAGTATTGAAAAGTGGGGAAGTGGGTAACGATTCATTCTAAGAGGTAAACAGCGCGAAACACGAAGGCAGAGAAATAGAAAGACACAAGACGAGCGCTGTTTTTTTCTGACGCAGCTTTTGCCTGTCTTTTTAATTCTGTAGGCTTCAAATATTTCTCTTGTCAGCTAGTCGCGGTGGTGGAAAAGAACCCTCGTTGTCGAAAAATCTGGAGTGCATGCGCAGTCCCGGCAGTGCATGACCAAGTGTGTCGAAGGTGCGACACCCCGAAGAGAATTTTAGTGCTCCCTCAGTCTAGAGTTGACACACCGCCCTGTCTGGCCAAGATAAACGCATTCGCACGGGAAGAGTACGCTGTACACAACTCCAACGGCACACTCTACAAATATGCAAACATATTTTTGTGCTTAATGGAGCATGCATTCCTCGTTCACGGGGCGTTTTCGGTGCATTATCGCACCGCCGCGCGAACATTGCCGATCTTATTCTTGGCAGCAAAAACCACTTCAATGCGATGACGTGCACCCACCTTCTTAATACTATGCGGGACTGGGTGAACGTAAGGTAACACGACGAATTTCTTCTTTTCCTTTTCTTTAGCTGATGTTGTCTTACTTGTAAAGTTGCTCTTCAAACTACGCATCAGCTAATGGTAAGCCAACAAAACAACACTTTCCGGATAATTAGCCTCCTTTAACCTGAGAGTTTGCGGTTGTACACTCAAGGCAATGTTGTGATCACATGGCTTGGTTATCGCAAACTTCAAAGTGGGTAAGGCGATATCGTTTTTTATGATTTTCGAATGTGCAGAACTAAAGGAAAGCAAGAGCTTACAACTACAACGGCGTTATTGCCAGCACACTTACTTGTCAAGGAATGATAAGCTTAGGTGTAAAATTAGCAACGCACCTTGAGACGGCATTCCACATGTGAAATCTAAAGCAAGAGCGTTCTCTCTGAAAACTTTCAGAATGTTAGTCGTGTCGTTCGTGGAGGTCTCCTATCAACAAAAATGATATAGTCGTCTACATACCTGTACACCTTTCTCGCGAGGCCATTCAAGTTAGCTTGATTGATATGTAGGGTTTAACATCCCGAAACCACCATATAATTATGAGAGACGCCGTAGTGGAGGGCTCCGGAAATTTCGATCACCTGGGGTTCTTTAAAGTGCACCCAAATCTGAGCACACGGGTCTAGAACATTTCTGCCTCCATTGGAAATGCAGCCGCCGCAGCCGGTATACAATCCCGTGACCTGCGGGCCAGCAGCTGAGTACCTTAGCCACTAGACCACCGCGGCGGGGCTTCAAGTTAGCTTCAACAGCCCTGTCAACCTTGGCGAAGAACATATTGTTGAGAACTGGAGCCACTTTTGACCCAATGCCCACTACTGGTTTCTTTACATAGACGCCCCTTTATGAGTTTTTAATGCGTAGAATATATCCATGAGAAGAGCTTTGTCTTTTTGACATCACCGGTAACGGCTGCAGGGTTGAGGTGATTGAGTAGTTCAATGGCCCGCTGCCCAATCTTGGCTGGCTTCTACGTAACCGGAATGAAGTGTTTCCCTACAGCACATCCTGCTTTTTCCTTAAATGTGAGCTCAGGAACTACACTCTAAGCCGAAATTCGGCAAAATTGGACTAACTGCAGTCGTTAAACCAATGGACGAACGGTTCGTCCAACAGGGACTAAATGTGTGACAATGCGTGTCTTGCGCAAACGCCCGGCAATGAAGGGACCAACGGGGAGGGCAACTGCGCCGCGATCGCCTCCTGTCGATGCTGCACTGCAATGCTCGGCGTGGTCGGCGATCATAAAAACAAGTTAAATAGGCTATACGCTACTGTGAAAGTGAAGCACTATGAAACGAATAGAAGATGTTATTAGAGGAAAGTAGTACAACACGCTGTCAGTGCACACAGCAAGTGTCCTCGCGTTTCCACCATGCCGGCACGGGCGAGCCGAAGCCAAGTGAAAGTCTCCGCAAACACGGGCAATGCCGAGAACTCGCTTTAATGTGCTGAATAAGTTTGAACTACGGTGAACACTGACAATGCTAATAAAGGTAAGCTGTTCATCAGCGGTCGTGTACCCACACAGTGACCACAAGTTCAAAGCGATATACAGGAAAAGTAGGCTTCGTACGTCATCGGTATCAAGCGGGCTGCCGGTGTGAGTGCATTGCCGGCACAAGCGAAGGAAACGTCGCGTACAAGTTCACAAAAATAGTAGCTCAGGCAAACTTATGTCTTTTTATCCATGCGACAATCGTTATCAAAAATCCAACGTGTAGGCAATCGCGGATACGACTAATCGTGCGGCCAGCGGTACACAGGTTGTGCCTTACCAGCACGATGAAGGAACCGTGCCTGTGAACGGTCTCGTCGCTGTAAGTATACAGATATCTACATCTCTCCGTAAGACACAGCGAACATGGGGCACTTACCTATTGTTCATTTGTGACTATAAAATAACGACGACGAAAATTTCACGCGAGCCGCATGTTGCGATCGCCGGCGGTCGTTTAGCCGTACTCGTCGTAAGCCTAGCGACGCCGTCGGCAAGCCGACACGGTATGGCATCGGCGGGGCGCCTGCGGCTGCTTCGCCGGCTTTCCCGCACAAGCGCCGCTGCTATGTCTGTGTTTGCGGACTCGTGCGCCAGCACTGCGAACGCTGGTTCGGCCGACATGATCGAATACCAGCTGATAATTCGTATTCTCGGGCTGGAAGCATGTTGAAGATTAGATGGATCCATATTAAAAGATCGATGCGCATCGGTGCTACGAATAAGCCCATGTAAATTTTCGCGTTACGGTGTCAAAATTTATTGTTTTCTTAAGCCGAGTAAAAGTCGCCCACTGGCACTAGATGGGAGGTCAAAATACTGTGCTATATATACCCGAGAGTCTGTTCTCTGTAGTACAGCGCGGGCAGTCAGTGTTTGCGGTGTTTTACTTTGAAATAATAGTGCGTATGTATGTGTGTGTGTGTGTGTTGCATGAATAACATACTATAATCTTCAGTGCTGATTAAATTGGAATAAATATAAAATATACTGCACAAACGCAGTGTCGCCATTTTTTTTTCGCCATTGGTCCAGACGGTTCAACTGTTAGTCCCGCTGGAGCATTCTACTGGGGCCAACATTTCAACCAAGTGGAGTAAGTGCTTGGGGTAACAGTTGAGCCCTTGCAGTTACTCCCGCAGTTAGTCCAAAATTGGTTCAAAATCTGTGGCAGCGCATTTAGACCCCTAAAGGACCAATGGCATACCCCACTTTAGTCTTTTTCGGCTTAGAGTGTAGAACAAAGAAGCCTTCCTTGTTCGACACGAAGCACCAAAGTTTCTTGGATGCCAATGAATCCACGATTAGTGCGAGACGCCTCTCTTTTTTCCTTTACTGCTAATGTTTCTTGGTAGAACTTCGGCCTAGTCAGACACACAGCTTAGCCTTTCTTCGTCCTTTATATAGCCTCCACAACACTTCCCTGCACATGGCCATTTTTTCGACGCCGTAAAGATGGGGTTCGACACAATATTTCGGATCAAGACGTAGAGCATGTTTGTGCTGTTTCGAAGTCGGTTCATTGCTTGCATTCAAAAATTTTCCCTGAATATTAGGCTTTGCTTTTTTCGGAAGTGTACGTCGCACGATATTTCATAAACTCTGTTACCTGCTTGCTTGCTTGCTCTTGGCCATGCTTAGAAATCTCGGCTGGACGTAGTGTCCTTGCAGCATGCCAACCGGAGGCAGTCTATGAGATGCAGCGCTTGGTGCCACCATTCAGAGCAGAGAATCTTGCACATACTTCGAGAAAGTCCGGGGGACGGTTGAATGAAACCACACAGCATCTGAACTTCCGAGGGGCACATAGACTGTCGAGCCTGCCAGCAAGCTGACCTTGCCTTGCAGACACATAAAGTGATCATGGGCACATGTGGGTTAGCGAACTGGGGATTAGGGCATAAAAAAAGAGCCCTTGGTACTAGAAATTGCACTGAGTAGTATTGAAAGCTGGGCAAGTTGATAAGAATTCATTGTAAGAGATAAACAGCGCGAAACACGGAGACAAAGAAATAGCAAGACAGAAGACGAGCGCTGGGTGCACTCCAGATTTTTCGACAACCAGAGTTCTTTTTTGCCACCACGACCAGCTGATAAGGGAAACATTTGAGGCCTACAGAATTCAAAAGGCAGGCGATAACTGCCTCAGAAAAAAAAACAGTGCTCGTCTTGTGTCTTTATATTTTTCCGTTTTTGTGTTTCGCGCTGTTTACCACTTACAAAATGAGAGCGCTAGTAAAAAAAAACACGTCGCTAGAGGGCTTGATTTCAACCAGCCAGATAAGTGTGGTCTAGCTAGACAGCTTTGACAGTTGAGCAAACGTTACTTGTTGCAGTGGTAACATTATTCTGATTTTGTCTATTCATTACGTCTCTACGCTGTTGACAGAGTTCGCTCACTTCTCGCTTCAGTGCTTGGCCTTCAACATCATTTGCTGCTTCAGAATTCAGCTGACTTCCTGCTCCGTTAGCTTTCACAATATCTGCTGACCCGAAGATTATGGTTTCGATCCCAGCCACGGCGGTGGCATTTGGACAGAGGGTAAATGCGGCCATCGCCAACCTATTTTTCCGCGTGCCAATTTTTTTCTACTGATATGATCGAATTTCACAGCCCCCTCTTTTCTCCCCTCTAAGAAAATGGTGCCACAGGCTTCGTCAAATATTTGTAAAATACGCGTTTCTGACTATTCTGATGAGCTTGCGCACCCGATGAGGGCCATCAATTTTTTTCTGTGGCTAACGCCACACATCAAAACCGCAGTGTTCCACCAATCATCTAATCACAATATTCCACAATTGCCAACCATGATTTCCCTCTATCGTTGTTCTGCAAGTGTTTCTCACATGCGCAACACCCATAAGTTTTCACTATGCGTGAGCATCCCTTACGCAGTATTCTTACCAAGGCGATAATCTGCGATACAAGCAGTGTATATTTCGCGCAATTGCGCACAAAGCAGTGCTAACACATGCGTCGTCTGCCATGCTGTTTTTTTACAGAGAACGCACGCTGTTGATGGCATTCTTTCATTGATTGATTGATTTGTGGGGTTTAACGTCCCAAAACCACCATATGATTATGAGAGACGCCATAGTGGAGGGCTCCGGAAATTTTGACCACCTGGGGTTGATTAACGTGCACCCCAATCTGAGCACACGGGCCTACAACATTTCCGTCTCAATCCGAAATGCAGCCGTCGCAGCCGGGATTTGATCCCGCGACCTGCTGGTCAGCAGCCGAGTACGATGATGGCATCCCACCGCTGTCACCAAGTTGTAAAGGGCTCGTAGGTTTGATGATAGGCACGGCGGGTTCTCTTTAGGGTAGCTGGCTTCCTGCCATCGTCCGCATGGCCGATCTTCGCCAAGGAGGGGACGCGTTAAGATAGATAGAACGAAGGTTTATTTACATGATAGTTGAAATATGGGAACTGTGCAGGGATTCAGAAGATCCCGCATTATGTACAACAGAGATTCAGTTCAAGATTCCGCTCATGAATCCACTCATAATTCCACGCTTATTTACAAAATGCTTCAGCTTTTTTATCCCGTCCCCTACCACGGAGGTCCGAAGAAGGCGGTGAGCACTCTCACAACAAATCAGGTGACGAAGTCTTAATGGTCCATCCACCAGAAATGGTGCAGAGATTGCACTACTCAGCTGGGCAAAAGGGTCCAATGGTAGCGCGAGCGCACCACACAATGACGCACCCGGCCCCCGCCTTGAAGGCACCGCAGAACGAGGAGATAGAGTCCGAAGAAGGAAGGTTGAGCTCTTCCGGGGAGATGGCCGCCGACCAGAATTTCAGCATCGGCCCATGGCTGCTTTCAGCTACAGGCTTCCAGAACTCTCTCGAACATGGCAGCCCAAACGCCCGATCCCTGGGAACAGTTTTTTCGACACGTGTCCACGCTTCCGGGCTGTCGGTGCGTTGCGATGGCCTCGCGTAGATGACAAAAGCCGAGTCGAGAGGTTGACTTAATGAGACAAGCCAGAGTGGTGCCGTCTCACGCTGTTCAAGCCCGTTCAAAAGGTTTGTCTCGCGAAGCTTTCGTTGTGACCCGATTACTTCCTGAAACATCTGCAGGACAGCGTCTTGCAGACTTGGCGTCGATGGGGTTGAAAGCATCCCTAGCAACTGGCTTACGCACAATGTCGTCTGCCCAGACGAATTGCCGGGCTAAACCTAACAACGCCCTTTCATATCGGCTGTATTTTTCTCTTTAAATAAAAAAACAAGGAATCAAAAGTGGTGCGATGTAAATTGTGTGCACGACTAAAAACCGTGGTGCGCATTCTCTTGTTATCTCTTGGTACTGCAGCCAACAAACTTCACAGAGTTCATGGGCAAAGAGATTTAGTGATGTTTAGTGAAGTCTGGAAAACTTTTTTACACAATTGCTAACGCTTACTGTTTGACGTTTCGCCGCTAGACAAGACAACACACGCAACAAAGACAATGACACGACAACACAGAAAAGAAGTAGCCGCCTTTTTTGTCTTTGTTGCCTTTCTCAGCGTTGAAGCGACATATAGTATGGCGCGAAGACATCTTATGCAACCATGCGGAGACATTGCTGTGACGTGGTGGTTTGAAGATTGCTCCACCACCCTTTCGCGCACATCCCACAGCCGCTTTCACGTCCCCCTTTTTAAAGACGACAGTATTTCTTGGGGACCTTCGACACAAAAATTTCGGTCTGTCTGTCTGTACATTTGTCGGTTTGCCCGCCCTTAACAATACCCTAAATGACGCCAAAATACTTCAAACAGCCGACCCCCTCCACAGCGCCCACCAATATTGCTCAAGATTCAGCGCTCATACTCGCGCGATTCTCGATTAAGAAGCAATTATTGCGCATATTTGTGGCCCCATAACAACACGTCAATATTCTGTATGTGTGTCTTTTTACCGCGAAAGACACACATAAGTATTTCTAAGGACCCTAGCCCTTATCACGCTGCACTGACGATGCAACACTTGCACGAAAAGGCAAGTGATTCCAACGCTTTGCTAACACGACAAGGTGGTGGCACCTACCCGTCGCCTTGCGTTCTACACCTTATCGCCTCCAAGACGAGCGCGCACGCCGCGCGCTTCGTTTTCCAAGATAAATACCAGGTAGCGCTCATGTCTCACGTGTGACGTGACTTGATCCGCTCGTTCGCCTGCGCAGCACGCTCGCGGCACCCTAACGCAGGGCCTCCAGAATGCCATTGACGGATTTTCTTGCGCAGTACATCAAATGAACGTTTTGTTCACTGCCTCCAGATGCATTGACGACATTTCTAGTGTAACGTTCAGATACGGGGCCAATGTTTTTGTATTTTTATGAAACTTCACTGAACGAAACTACTGAAATACTGCTTCAGCTTCGCCCTTGACTGTACGTAGTGCTAAACAACTGTTCCGAAAAGGTTTTGCGCTTCTCATAATGCCTGACTGTCGGCGTCGTTTGCTATGGTGACATATATGAAAGCCACGGGGGCCGAGCCAACGCCACCTAAAAGAATATTTTCAGGCCTGCCAACCGCCTCCGTGACGTCACTCGTTTTGGCCGAGCGAGCGTGCGCATGGGAGGGAGTGAATCCATTGGAACTACCGGCTCCCGTAGACAAAGCGTTCGCGGCTAGTTTTACATGCTTAACAGCTTCATTTTGCATTTTGTGCAAAAAAATGCACTGGTTTAGGTATTGAATTACGATTTAAAGTATTTGCAGATTTATACGTGAGCCATTTCTTCCACAAAATGTCAAATATTGTGTGCTATTGAACGCGGGGGTGATCGATAAAAGCAAAATTTGATGGACTAAAAAAGTCACGCAATATATTAGGTAAAATTTATTCTATCTTTATTCATTTACGCACACGTGTACACACACACACACACACACACACACACACACACATTATTTAGAACATACAGAGAAACTCTCTTCCTTCTCATTTGCAAAGTTTCTGCAGTTTTATTTGTACTCTTTCGAACACCTGTCTTCCTAGAGACGTAACTATGCAGGAAAGTGTGTGTTACAGCTGCCGTAAGTAGGTTATCCAGCGCAACATCAGGGTGATAATCATTGCAAGAGAAAACAAATTTTTTGTCTCACAAAATTCTCTAGTGACTGACACAAGGAGCGGCGTTGATTTCCTCTTTTGCTTTGGCGCCTTCTCGCTGTGGTGCGTAGTCACTCATATAACTTAGGGCCTCGGAAAGTTGGTACTGGGTCTATATTAAATTGTGTAGCGCCCGTAAGTGCTTCTACTGTACTGCGGGTTCTTGGATTGGCATATTTAGTAATGGTTCTCAAATATTATAGCTTGAAGCAGAAATCACACACCGTAAACAATTTTAAAAAGCGCTTTACTGTAAGTGTTTATACGCATCTAAATTTCTAGGAAACATCTTAGGGTAAGAAGCTTATGAGACTGGCGCAAAATTCTACCACAATAAAGTGGTCGGAACTCCAGAAAGAAAACACTATGCACACAACTGATACACTAAGCAATGTAACAGTATTCCTTCAATTTTCCTTAACTAAGTAAACAGCGTTAATACAAGAAGTATGCGGCGCTAATCGCCAATAGCAAAATGTTTACCGACCCTGAAGAAAAAACGCCTGTTGGCAATATATTTTGATGCTAGGGCATACGGCAAGTCAGAAGCACATATGACGCCTTTATTTTGGAGCAATCGCGAAACATGGCGGAGATGGTGATATTGAAATGACTCGGAAATATGTAGCAGGGACACACATACCTTCGGGTCACCAAGAAAACGGATGTCGACGTCGTATCACAATGCACGTAGCAACCGCTTTTTGGTCGAAGTTTATTGTCTTCAGTTTTTTCTTCGGCCCCTCCCCCTCTTTTTTTATTGGTACTATCTAACCATCCAGGCTTACGCGCCTACATCCAGCCATGATGACGCTTCAGTTGAAAGCTTCTATGAAGACGTGGAATCGGCAATGAGTAAGGTAAAAACACAGTATACTATAGTAATGGGCGACTTTAATGCAAAGGTAGGGAAGAAGCAGGCTGGAGACCAGGCAGTAGGAGATTATGGCATCGGTACTAGAAACGCCAGAGGAGAGCTACTAGTAGAATTCGCAGAACGCAATAATTTACGGATTTTGAATACCTTCTACCGAAAACGAGAAAACCGCAAGTGGACATGGAGGAGCCCTAATGGCGAAAATAAGAACGAAATAGACTTTATAATGAGTGCACACACTGGAATCGTGCAGGATGTGGAAGTGATTGGCAAGGTACGATGCAGTGACCATAAAATAGTACGGTCTCGAATTCGCCTAGACTTGAAGAAGGAACGACAGAAACTGATACGCAAGAAGCCAATCAATCAGCTAGCACTGAGAGGGAAAGTACAGGAATTCAGAGTGTCGCTGCAGAACAGGTACTCGGCTCTTAGTGAGGAAACCAACCTTAGCGTAGATACAATGAATGATAATCTGACGAGTATCATTACGGAGTGTGCAGTGGAAGTTGGAGGCAGGGTAGTTAGACAGGACACTGGCAAGCTTCCCCAGGAAACGAAGAACCTAATTAAGAAGCGTCAAATCATGAAAGTGTCAAGTACAACACACAAAATAGAACTGGCAGAGCTTTCGAAGTTGATTAATAGACGTAAGGTATGCGATGTAAGAAGGTATAACATGGAGAGAATTGAACACGCTCTGAAAAACGGAGGAAGTGTCAAAGCATTGAAGAGGAAACTTGGGATAGGCAAAAGTCGGATGTATGCACTAAGGGACAAAGAAGGCAAAATAACTACCAATATGGATAGGATAGTTAAAATAGCAGAGGAGTTTTACAGAGATCTGTACAGTAGCCGTGACTACCACGACCTTAATACTATAAGAAATAGCAGTAACCCAGATTACACCCCACCAGTAATGATAGAAGAAGTCAGGAAAGCTTTGGAGAGCATGCAAAGGGGCAAAGCTGCTGGTGAGGATCAGGTAACATCAGATCTGCTGAAAGATGGAGGACAGATTGTGTTAGAAAAACTAGCCACCCTGTTTACGAGGTGTCTCCTGACGGGAAGAGTACCAGAGTCTTGGAAGAACGCTAACATCATCTTAATACATAAGAAAGGAGATGACAAGGACTTGAAGAATTACAGGCCGATCAGCTTGCTCTCTGTAGTATACAAGCTATTTACAAAGGTAATTGCTAACAGAGTAAAGAAAACATTAGAATTCAATCAACCAAAGGAACAAGCAGGATTTCGAACAGGCTACTCAACAATTGACCACATTCATACTATCAATCAGGTAATAGAGAAATGCTCAGAGTATAACCAACCCCTATACATAGCCTTCATAGATTACGAGAAGGCGTTTGATTCAGTAGAAATATCAGCCGTCATGCAAACACTGCGGAATCAGGGCGTAGATGAAGTATATATAAACATTCTGGAAGAAATCTACAGGGGATCAACTGCTACCATAGTGTTTCATAAAGAAAGCAATAGAATACCAATCAAGAAGGGTGTAAGGCAGGGGGACACAATTTCCCCAATGCTATTTACCGCGTGCTTACAGGAGGTTTTCAGAAGCCTAGAATGGGAACAGTTAGGGATAAGAGTCAATGGAGAATACCTTAGTAACCTGCGCTTCGCCGATGACATTGCATTGCTGAGTAACTCGGGGGACGAATTGCAACTCATGATTACGGAGTTAGACAAGGAGAGCAGAAAGGTGGGTCTTAAAATTAATCTGCAGAAAACGAAAGTAATGTACAACAACCTCGGCAAGGAGCAGCGCTTCGAGATAGGTAATAGTGCACTTGAAGTTGTAAAAGACTATGTCTACTTAGGGCAGGTAATAACCGCAGAGCCGAACCACGAGATTGAAGTAACTAGAAGAATAAGAATGGGGTGGAGCACATTTGGCAAGCACTCTCAAATTATGACAGGTAGTTTGCCACTATCCCTCAAGAGGAAGGTATATAACAGCTGTATCTTGCCGGTACTTAGCTACGGAGCAGAAACCTGGAGACTTACAAAGAGGGTTCAGCTTAAATTGAGGACGACGCAGCGAGCAATGGAAAGAAAAATGGTAGGTGTAACCTTAAGAGACAAGAAGAGAGCAGAGTGGATTAGGGAACAAACGGGTGTTAAGGATATCATAGCTGAAATCAAGAAGAAGAAATGGACATGGGCAGGGCATGTAGCGCGTAGACAGGATAACCGCTGGTCATTAAGGGCAACTGACTGGATTTCCAGAGAAGGGAAGCGGGTTAGGGGGAGACAGAAGGTTAGGTGGGCAGATGAGATTAAGAAGTTTGCGGGTATAAATTGGCAGCAGCAAGCACAGGACCGGGTTAACTGGCGGAACATGGGAGAGGCCTTTGTCCTGCAGTGGACGTAGTCAGGCTGATGATGATGATGATGAACCATCCCTTAATCCCTTAATGTCTATCGTAGCCACCGATAGCCTGTTCAAGCGACCTTCGTGTATGAGAAGCCTTCACTAATTCGTTAAACTTACATTTGAGGGTACTCAAAGTGCCGCGCGTTAGGCGGTAATCACGTCTTAAATTTTGAATTTCACGCACGTTGAACAAACCATGAAAAAAATTTTAGCAGCGTTGTTATCTTACTATAACTTGAAAAGTTTGTTATTTGAGGATAAGAGCTACAAGTCTTGTATTGAAAGTGTTTCTCTAGAGTAAGTATTTAAAAAGTTCGTTAAGCAATCTTTGTTAATTATCGTGGTTGGCGGATAAAAAAATATATTCTGACGTGCTACATACAGCTAAGAACAATACTGCACTAGCTGGAGACGCGTAGCACTCATTTTTAATTTTTTATTGCTTGGCGCTTTTTAGCTGAAGCACCGTGTATAATTGATATGTACACACTAAAACTAAGTTTGCGAAAAACTTGTAACTACGAGAAAATAGTAACAGACTGTTACTAACTTTCTTGGACCATGTCTAACTTTCTGCCGCCTTTTTACTACGTATACGTTAGCAAGCGTTAAAAGGGTGCAGTGTTTACCCCTCTTGTGTACCGTTACTAACTTTTAGGCATGCACTCATTTAACAATCACTTTACTGTAACTTCAAAAATAGTATTATTACGTGCTTTTCCTAGCTATTTAATAGAATAATGACCCATTAAAGTATATTGAGGCAATATTAGTAAACTTAGTCATCCGTATTACGTGTTGTACATTGTGGAATACTTTACATCGCAACGGGTTAACGCACAGAGAGGGGACACAGCGCTGTTAAGGCGGTATAAAGGCATGTTGAGGTGGTATAATGCAAAACAGACGCAATTAACACATTGTTTGTCTTATAAGGTTTCATTCATTGTCCTACGCTACGTAAGCACCCACTTAATAAAACTCTACACTATATAAAACAGACGCATAAATTTTGATCCCAATGTCTAGCTACTCACTCGACCTATAGCTTCGTTCCCCGAGTTACAGATTCATGTATACTCTTGGAACAGCTCATCGTTCAAATGGCTTTAGCGCACCATGACAAGGACACAAAAGAGAAACACACACATACAGCTCCCGAATCGCACACGTCATTGTGCATGTGTGCTGTTATCATTCACGGTGGTCTGTGAGTAACCAATCACTTCGCTAACCAATCACTAACCAATCACTTTGCTGACGCTTGGGAATTTGACAGCTATAAATTAGGTGATTCGTGAGAGGTTATGATCACAGTTATTAATTTTTTTGGTGGAAGGTGATTAGTTACTACCTAGGTTTTACTTTAGTTAGGAACGAGAAAGGCAGTAAGTAACCAGTACTAATGCGTTCGTAACGGTCAGGGTAGTGACGATTACCAACCTCCCCTTTACTAAGTGCACTTACTAACAAGGTTTTAACGTACGCGACAAGTAATTAGTTAGCCGAAGGTTGTAACTATACCGGGTGTTCAAAATTAAGCTTTATGATTTTTTTAAAATTAGGCGCTCGAAGGCACGTGAGAACCACTTGTGCAAATAAGTTAAGCGGCCAGGGGGACAGAAAGTTAGATGATAATTATCGCTGTCAGCAGCCCAATTAACTAAAATTTAATAATTAACTTTTTACTGGCTGCGGTAAGTTGGCATGTTTATATTGAAAAAATGTAGGCAGTGGTGTTTGTACACAGTTTCAGTTGGAAGATTTTTTCTAGCACGCCTGTGTTCCGAGATATCCGGCTCCAAAGTTTAATTGTCTTTCGCACGATTACGCATGCAAGAGGGTGAGGGTCCGCGCAAAGCTCCTCCCTAAAGTGACGCATCTGTTGCGTGTGGTGTTTAGTGTGTGAAGAGGGTGGAAGCGTAGGCATAGGTGATAGCAATTACCCTTGCCCTCTTCGGCCGGCGAAATCAAAATGTGACAGCGCGGTGCGCCATGAGCCTTACGCATGATCCTGATGAACGCGATAACAGGAGACCATTTTTCGCGACGTTTTTTCGTGACTTTAGATCACACTGAGACATCTTCTTGTGAACGCGTTAGCAGGACCGTCCTGCACTAGGGTGCCTCCGGTTAGAGCACAGCGTCTCTGCATTGAAGGTCTACCAAGGAAATCCACGTGGAGTCCTTTCGAGCTAATATGGCTGCTTCTGGCGTGAGGTATTCTACCAAAGTAAAAGTAGACGTGGTGCTTGCAATGGCTGAAATGAATGGCAACGCTTCGTTAGCAATGGAGCTTTACGCGTCTCGCCACCCACACCGTCCCCTTCCAACAAGGCCCACTTTCACAAACCTGTTTCGACGCTTCTGCACAACAGGCTCTGTCCACCTTCCGAGACGGACCAGGAAGGCAATCGTCGATGAAGACTTTGAAATCGACGTTGTCGCGTGCGTAACCTCGATGCCAGAGCTCAGCATCCGACAGATTGCCGATCAGTGCGGTCGCAGCATCGGAACAGTCACAAATGTTTTAAGAAAGCACAAGTTCCATCCATATCACGTTTACCTTCATCAGGACCTAAATGAGGCGGACTTTGAAAGGCGAGTTGACTTCTGCAATTGGGGCCTCATCAAAACTGATCAAGAAAATGACTTTTTGCACAGAATAATTTGGACTGATGAAGCTCGGTTTTGCCGAAATGGAAGTGTTAATCTTCACAACGCCCATTATTGGGCACAAGAAAACCCACACTGGCTGAGGCAGCACAAGCATCAAGTTCGCTGGAGTGTGAATGTGTGGTGCGGCATACTCGGGGACAGGATCATCGGACCTCACTTTTTTGAGGACAACTTGAACGGAAAGATGTACACAGAAGAAATATTAGGTGTTGTCATTGATGATCTTGTCTGCAGTCTTTCCCTGAATGACCTGCGCCAAGTATGGTTTCAGCACGATGGAGCACCACCACATTTTTCTACCAGGGCGAAGAACTGGTTGGACAGACGTTTTCCACAACAGTGGATTGGGCGCGCAGGAGCGATGTTTTGGCCACCAAGATCACCTGACCTTTCTCCGCTCGACTTTTTCCTTTGGGGCTACGTTAAAGATCGAGTTTACGTAACAGAGCCCAGCGATGTTAATGACATGAAGGACAGGATAACATCTGCCTGTGCGAGTATTCCTGCAGAAGTACTGCGCCGAGTCATCGAGTCGACGCGACAGCGGTTCATGCTTTGCGTTGCTGCCGAAGGCAGGCATTTTGAACACTTTTTGGGGCATTGACGTCTTGAGAGGTGAAGAGTTTCGATGAGATTTGTGCATGACCGAAATATGCTTATGTAGCAGCAGGAAATATGCGTTAGCAAGGATAAAACTGTTTCAGTTATTATTGGTGGAGTTGTTGCTCTTGTTTCAATAAAAGTTACAGTACTCGGACATCAGCAGTCACGCTATTCGCGTAGCCCAGGCAACGACCACGCATGCTTCTCTAGTGATTATTACGCACGCGCACTGGCATCCAGATTCTCCGCTCGCACCATTATCTCGGCATGGTATCTGCCACTATCGTTAGAGGCTCTGCAGTTGCGTGTTACGACACTGGTTGCAAGCGTTCTTCGATTTTTGATTTCGACGGCCGAAGAGGGCAAGGGTAATTGCTATCACCTATGCCTACGCTTCCACCCTCTTCACACACTAAACACCACACGCAACAGATGCGTCACTTTAGGGAGGAGCTTTGCGCGGACCCTCACCCTCTTGCATGCGTAATCGTGCGAAAGACAATTAAACTTTGGAGCCGGATATCTCGGAACACAGGCGTGCTAGAAAAAATCTTCCAACTGAAACTGTGTACAAACACCACTGCCTACATTTTTTCAATATAAACATGCCAACTTACCGCAGCCAGTAAAAAGTTAATTATTAAATTTTAGTTAATTGGGCTGCTGACAGCGATAATTATCATCTAACTTTCTGTCCCCCTGGCCGCTTAACTTATTTGCACAAGTGGTTCTCACGTGCCTTCGAGCGCCTAATTTTAAAAAAATCATAAAGCTTAATTTTGAACACCCGGTATACTGGATATGTATACTTTTATCAACTGCATTTCAATCCCTGATTTAACATTCAGATATATGTATATGCAGTTGTGACTAGTTACTGCGTCCATGCAAGCTTTTACGTACGCAGTCGAAAATTGAGTTCTAGTTTACCTTCTATGTCATCGAAATCCAAACTGCCGTTTTGAAGCTTTCGAATGACGACCACTCAGTTAACAATACGCATAAAACTGTACGCAACCGGCTACCGCGAGCGCCATGCACGTCTGAGCGGCCGTAGAGTCAAGAACATAAAATAGAGTCAATACGATCATTGTACAGCATAACACTAAGCCTGAACGGCATATTACGTCTACGTAAGTTTAGCGTGATTGCGCACAAGCAATAGCAGGCGGCCGGAGAATGACATTAGCACTCAAAACACGAACACGAAAGGGATCAACTCTCCCAATGCTCTGCTGCTCTAAAACGTGATGAGGATCAGATCTCGAGCATTATAAGACTTGGCAAGTCTGAGGCTCGAGCCGCTGCCAGCCATGCGACTGTATGCGTTGCCTTCAGGCAGGCGGTAATCAATACATGACGAGTAGACGTAACTGAGTCTGTCTTTGCATAAGAAAAAGTCGGGGTGGCACGGAAAGCTTAATTTCGAGTGTGCATTTCTTACATTCATGCGCTGCATTCTGGCGTCTCGCTGATTTCTCAAGGCACCTTTACAGGTCTCAACGAGGTTGTTCCAGGCATGCTTCACTATAATAGTGCACGTACACTATAGTCACTGTCTATTTAAGTAATCGCTTCGCTTCAGTAATGTAATGTGTGTTCAGCTAGCAATTTTAACAAGCGGTTTTGTGTGCCGCAAGTAGGCAAGTTCATGATTTCATTTCCATACTCCGTATACATTCTATTCCTCATGAATTAACGCCTACAGAAGCTTTTTGTCAGATTTTTTGTACAAAGTGTTGCGATAATTACATGTCCGTTTGCATAGTCAACGTACGTACCTTTTTTTTTTCCTAGATAAAATTAATAAATATGGATCTAGTGGTATCGCGCGTGCAATGTGTCTTATAATGCCAAACATTTTGACCCGTGAAACAACCTACAGACATTTACATACCACCAGGATCATATTTTTAAATAAATATTGTAGAGTGCTAAATATATATACACATATAAACACCTAATTACTCCAGGCCACAAATGATCTTGCTTTAGTTGTAATGAACGTATTTATACTCACAAATGTTGCAGCACTTTGAAAACAGCCTGTGCGCATAAAGTTTCCTTAAGTTATGTTCTTTGCAGCTGAACTCTGAGTACAAACAAGGGAAGTTCGTGCGCACTTTTTTTGTTGAGTGTTTTAGGCTCAAAGGCTCTGTCATAACTATCAACCACAGTATCAATGAAGTGTATATAAGGCCTTACCAGCGTGTAGCGGGCACCACTCTTCTCCGAAGAAGGACAGATGCTGGCTAAGTGCACTTCTGTTCTTATATATTGCCAAGACGACCAAATAGCTCGTTTTACTTACTAAATTTCAAATTATTCTCGCTGTCATTATACGCCAGTTTAATTTCGAATTGTTTGTTGTGGGTACAAGTCAATTATAAAGGGTAGAGCAAGCAAGCATACTTTTTCACTTCTCAGAAATCATGACGAGATATGGCGTCGTAATTGCCATGAAAGCATACTTGCAGTAGTTGCTGCAGTAATGTTTGTAAAAAAAGCTCTAGAAAGGTGGTTCTCCCAGCTTTCGCTTTGACTGTGCTGCGCGCTGCAAGCCGGCCTTGCTGTTTCTTCACGATTCGTTGGCACATTTGCAACAAGATATGACACCCAGTTAAATGGCAAATAAGTGGCACAAAAGTGGTAGAGTGAGGCGATAGTTATAGCGCGAAAACAAAACGACGACATAGAGACAAGAAGGACACGAAAGACATGAAAGAGTCCTTGTCTCTGTGTCGTCGTTTCGTTTTCGCGCAATAACTATCGTCATGCCATACCAACTAGCCCAAGATGCCACACTTTTAAAGCAGAGTGAAGTTCCTCGGCTGACCTATAACTTGTGACAGCGGAAACTTTCCACAAACAAAGACGAAGTTGCTGCAACGCGGCAGTCTGTCTTGTGCTCGAGGCGGGGCTTCGCAGGATGTGAGAAGAAGCTTGAGCACTACGTTGCCGGCTTGCTGTCATACAGACACATCGGTTTAATCAGATAACGTAGTACGGGAGATTATAGGGTTGGAGAATAGTGAGCGACTGTTGTGTCAAAGCGGTGCCGAGTAGAGGTAAGTGGATAAACGCATGGAAGTAGCGTATAAAGAAAATAATCGAGCGTCTGCGTCGTTTTAGTGAGACGCCGTTGGCAATAAGCCTGGAAGAGTCACGTCATTGTCTTAACGCTGCATTTCATTATGCCTGAAGAAGATTATGCCTGGCATTACAATAAAGTTACTGGACAAAAGTCGACAAACATAATACTTTATGAAAGTGATGGCTCGCGGTTCTTTACTATATGAGACGACCAACAGAAATGCCGAAGGAACCACCATAATCGTTTTGTGCCAATGTCGTCTTGCCTCTAAACACAACAGCGCAGACTCGATTCCTCCGGCTGTGGTGGCTTTTAGATGGTGGCGAAAACGTGCGTGCTTGGGTCTCATAAAACTGCAGGTGGGAACATAAATTCGGAGTTCCTCTCTATAATTCGCGTCACAATCATGCATTTGTTCTGAAAATTGAATGCTCAAAACTGAAATGAAACAAATAAAACAAAGCTATGTCGAAGAATATATATGAGATATGCATCTTGGCATCAGGGGTGGCTCTAAGTGCGTCACTGTCGTTCAACGTCACAACTGAAGGAAGTGAAAAGAAGCGTAATAGCACGGAAGTAACACATGGGGTAAGAAAATAAGAGACGCAGAGAAGCGATAATATTCAACTGAGCTTTGTTGTGAAACGAGAGTTACATATATGCAGGATCTGGTTACAGCGACTAACAAAAAATAAAGGCAGACGCGCGTCCCATTTTTTTCTGTCGCTTGTGTTGCTTCCGCGCTATTATGTTTCTGCTCAAGGAATAACAACTAGCCCAATTCGCCACCCTCCCAAAGGGAGAAGCTCTTCAAATGCCCGATCTTGTGAAGCAAAAGTGTGAATTGGCTGATCTCGTAGTCATCATTGCGCAATTTAGGTTCGACGCATTTACCAGTTATCTGGTGCTTGTCGAAGCGGCGTATGTATATCGATCGCAAGCCCTATGCAGGTCCTTCATAGACACACTAACTGTAATTCTTTGAGCTGTTCGCGGCCAGCAAACTCTTGTCAATAGAAGCTGCGAGAATGAGCCATTCTTCTATTCACTTCCTACTTAGGTACCACATTCTAAAGTGTTAAGAAACTGAACGAACTTATTTCCAAAGAAAATGAACAGTGCATCACTTGACAATTAACAAAAAAGTTCCAGAAATTTACCGTAAATGCAAACAAATAAATGCGGTAGCAACAAAAATGATTGTTTTTTCAAGTAAGCCTAGGACCTCACTCCGTTAGCATCTGATATAACATAACTCAAAGCCGGCTTAAGAAAACACAGCTGCCGCGGAGAGCGAAGCTACCTTAGTGCTGTATATCAGTTCAACACGAATTGAGCGGTGAGAGCACGACACACAAAGGTATAAGTCGCCTGCTGATTGTCTGCAAAGATACAGCGCGCACGACCATGGGCGACGGCGCACAGCCAGTCAAAAAACACGATTTGTCGGAGCCACGAAGCCCTCCACAAGCCTTCACCAGCACCTCTCCATGCGCCTTCCTTACAGCAGAGTTGATGTTCGTCCCTCGCACGCTTAACTCGCTTATAAATCAGGCGGCATGAAGGGTGATATTATAAATGCGCGCTGGATACAAAACAAGACAGTAACGGCAAAAATTCAGCTGGCCTGACCACATCAATGCTGTTGCAATAACATGACTGCATGCAGGAAAGTTGCGTTTGAACGATTTTCTCACCAAACGTAAAGCGCATCCTATTCACAAAGTATAGCCGCTTCTCTTTCAAGTCACTCAACAGTTTGGTTTTTCTAAAGAACATAGATATATTGAAAGAGATATCTTTTTTTAATAGTGCACGAGATTTTTGAATATATAGAAAATGAAGTACCGACACTGAGAGCATTCCGCCATTCAAAAAAAAAAAACAGCTTGACATATTTCAACGGGCCGTTTTTTTAGCAATGCCATATTTTAAAATTCGCGGTAATGTGCAACTACATTTAGTGTTGTTGAGTACTACCAGAGACCTTCAGTAGTCTTCGAATTACTTCAAAAGTATTAAAACAATCTGGTACACTACGTATAATTTTCGCAATCGATGTTTCGATAATTCAAATATTTCACGTGGTCCCCCATAGTAGATCAGTAGTTAGGGTGCTCGGCTGCTGAGCCGAAGAACACAAGTTCGATTTTGGCCACAGTGGTCACATTTCGGCGGAGACTAAATAATGAAGGATGTGTTGTGCACTGCACATTAAAAAAAACGCCGGGAAAGAACGAAGAAAGAAAGATGGCAGGGAGGTTGGCCAGCAATATTTGCTGTTTGCTGCCCCACACAAGAGCTTAGAGAATGAGAACAGAAAGACGAAAAGGAGGGAAAGGAACAAAGGGGAAAAAAAGGTGGCAGTGAATTGGCACGAGCATCACTTTATGGACCAGTAATTTCAGTACTTGTCGAGTTAGGATACTTATCAGGGGTTAGATATAAGAAATATGCTATTTTTACAGATAGTTTGGGAAATATCACAAAATGAACAGATTATCAGCACCTCAAACTTCCATGAAAAGCACAGTGGAGTCCGTCAAAACACTTGAAATTATCATCTTCAGATTCCAGTGCCGTGTTCCCCCAATAAATTTTTATTTACGCAGAGCTGGTCTGACACTTTCCCCCCCTTTGTCCGTTCTGCGAAGAATCAGAAACTATTGAACATTATTTTGGATCATGTCGGAACTATGCAGTAATCAGGAAAGGACTTCTAGCTATTTCATGAAACTAGGTTTGAATTTAACCACTAAAATATTTTAAATTTTGGTGTCTTTGTTTTAAGAAATTGCCATATAGATGCATTCGATGCGGTGTGTAATTTCATCCCAGACTCTAAACGTTTTTCAACATAAAAACCACGTTAACAAATATTCAAAAATATAACGAGTCAAGAAGTAATTTTTGAAATGTGGATAAATCTGCGACATACCAAATTAATCGGGTTTGCCAAAAGCAGCTGTCTGGTCGGCTCCCGAAATCAAGGTATAGTTACTAGTGTCTATTTTCTTGTCGATTTTTTTCGCTCTATTTCTGAATCTTTTCTTTTTTCAATATACTGCCTTCACTCTACATTTTTTCTTTTTTTGGTTCGACGCAATAGTGCAGTTATCGTTCATATGAGACGATATGTTCTCTTGGCCGATGCCCCAGAGTCGGTATGAGCCATGGTTTATGGGCAACAAACAAACAAACAAACAAACAAACAAACAAACAAACAAACAAACAAACAAATCGACTGCAGCGTGCGAGATTGTGCCGCAAGTCAGAGGCGCTCGCACAAACTCGTTACCAGATTGTTGCGTTTTTGGACCCCTCCCCTCTATGGCGTCCCTCCTAATCATATCACGCGTTTGGGAAGTAAAACCCCAGATAATATCATTAATTGTTCGATGTCAATAACTTGTGTCATAATGAACCCAATAATCTAACCTAAAATGTTAGCTTTATTTTGTCATACTGACGTTCTGAGCGTTGATGGCTTCTCACAATAAGGGTTGTTTTACATACTACCGTAGGCGTTTTAAGGAAGTGCTGTGTCAATGATGTTCAAGAAGTTAAAGTAACCTGAGCGTTATTAGATAATTATAAACCTCGCCATTAGAGTGATGAGAAATGCTTGCTTCTCGCAAGCAATTAATAGGCAAAATCAGCAAAATCGGCAAAATATTGCGATAAATAACTTTAATAACTGCGAATTAACGATGAATTATTTTCATCATCTTCATGTGAACAATTCTTGAAACTTTAAATACAATAACGTTGTGCTAACAGGCAGCTATCAATCACTGTGGTGCTATCGTTCATGTATTTATAGTGGTCAGGTAGGAACAGCGAGGCCTGGCTGGGCCGACAAACTAAATCCAATGAAATTATTACCAGGGAGTGGGAGCAGAATGATTATATGAAGTGAGATCTTCCAGCGCCTGCGCACACTTCCCAACGTTTACGTTCCACCTCTGTTAAATAAACGTGTCGTTGGAAGTCAAGGCATCTTCATGTCGTCACTTTTTTTGTCTTTTTTGTACGCGGCAATTTACACCACGCATAAGCACCAACAAGGCCATTGCTTCATGTTTTCAATCACCACCAGTTTGTCAGGCCAGTCAATACAAGCTTTGCGTGAATAGGTCAATCAAAAAGCGCCATTCATCGAAATCTCCCAATACGGCGCCGTTTTCGTTCCCCCGAGAAATGGGTGGCCGCTGCAGTCA
Source organism: Rhipicephalus microplus (assembly GCF_043290135.1). Lineage (NCBI taxonomy): Eukaryota > Metazoa > Arthropoda > Arachnida > Ixodida > Ixodidae > Rhipicephalus > Rhipicephalus microplus. Next base: position 15,178,737 of record NC_134710.1, read on the forward strand.
TCATGCGAGCTTGGAAACTACGCAGCTCGCACCAGACCACGATAATAGCTGCTCTGTTTATCCATCAAAGTATCAACACCAGCCGATGGCATTTAAACGCATAGTCTAGGTCAGCCGATGCCAATAAACATTCCTATGATGCAAAGTCATTCTAAATATCTAAGCGCCTATCTATATTTGCCCTTGTTTCCTGCGTCAGTAGCGTTAGCTTTGTTGGTGCGAGCGTACCACTCAGGAATACCTAGCCAGCACGAAACCTTCTGCAGTATGAGCGCAGTTCCAGATCATCTATCTCTGCGAAGTTTTTTTTAACCACATTGTGCAGCCGAAGAGTCCTCCACACCTGCCCGTTAATAACTTGGAAGCTTCTGCGCCTGTCCAACTATAACACATCTGGTGGGCTCTCAACAAGTCCCATAAATTTGCTTTTGCTCAGGTGATTCATCTTCTCGATAAGCTGCGTTTATGTAGGCCGCTCCTGGCATTTTACTCTTGCCGCTTCTTTATTCTGCTATGAGGAATGTATTTCTGGTCTCTACGCCTTCTTTATTTGTATCTAATAGCACAGGACGCTTCTTTTGATGTTCCCAAAAGCATTAGCGACAAAATTACAAGCTGCAGTACCACACATCGGTACAATTTACAACATATCTTCCTCTGAGCAGCACACTATAAAAATAAATTCGCGCAGAAAGCATACCAGTTCGCTGATAACACTCAGGCAGACGTCGATAAGAAATGTGAGCTTAAGGGCTCGTTTTCTTAGTTGTACACAATAGCGATGAAAACTAGCAGGCAGTGATGCCAAGGAAATTGTTATTATAGTTATTACAATGTAAATGCGAAGAAAGAAAAGTGGACGAAAAGATAACCTGCCGTCGGCAAGTACCGAACCTGTGACCTCCAAATAACGCGTCCTATGCTCTATCAACTGAGCTGCAGCGGCGGGTATTTCTTTGTGCACTTTATTGAGTATATATGTGCATTTAAACTTTGGGGGTATCAGACAGCGCCACCAGAAGCCAATACAGCGAGTTTGGAGCACTCTTTTCACCCTGTTGACGTCACGTAGCCCGAGATCCTATTACGAGGCAGCTGACCGATAAGTGCTACGTGACGCCCCCCTTCATGGCTTCTAGCAGAGCTAACCCAGACTTCCTCGTTTAAATGCGCATATATACCCTAAAAAGTGGACGAACGGATGATCGCCGCCATAGCTCAGTTGGTCGAGAATCGTAAACGCAGATTCGGTCCCTGCTAGCAGCAAGTTACCGTTTCATCCACTTTTCATTTTTTATCCATTTACATTACAGTTGCTACTATTAACATCCCCACATCCCTTATAATTTTTTTGACATCATAGGGATATGACACAACGGGAGCGTTGTCAACAAAGATAAATATATTTATTTATCTTTGTTGACAACGCTTTTCACGAAGACTAACTGGCCCATTGAATTATTACTCCAACTATATATATATATATATATATATATATATATATATATATATATATATATATATATATATATATATATATATATATATATATATATATATATATATATATATATATATGTGTGTGTGTGTGTGTGTGTGTGTGTGTGTTGCAGAATCATTATGAAAACATGCATAAGTTGAATATTGAGAATTAAAAATTTTGTGTGGCTATTCATTTAATGTGGAGAATATTACATATAATATTATAAACTTGTTTACAACTGCAGCTCACATTTGTAACTAGAAAAACTAGAAAGGATCCATTGGAAAGTTGTCCATTGCGTGGTCGTGGCCTACGAAAAAGAGCCAGTGATTTAAAATAAAACATGACACTGTCGTCGAAGAGAACCACGAACTACAAAGTAATATTTGTTTCATATTTGGACAACAGTTCGTACTGCGCCCTACACAATGCAGACCCCTTTGAAAATTGACGTTTCGCTCCACAACACGTGACCCAGAGTGAGACTAAATGAGGTCACGCCTTCCTTTGTCAGGCGCCATCTGGGACGGAGAAGATAAGCCACGTCATGTTCCCGGACAACTGCGCAGAAGTGGCAGCTACTTTCTCATCTTCATTTGGTCACAAGTACTGTCATTCATTTATTCACTATTACTGTCGAAGTTGAGGCACCACTCTTCTGACAGCATTCGCCGCGACGTCGCGGGTGACAAGCTGGAAATCCTTTTGCGTCACGTTATCTCAGCATGGCTCCTCGGCAATAAAAAGGGTGCTCGCTGCAGAGTGACCTTGATCACGCCACTTATAGCCACATACAGAGAAAAAGCCTAGCCTCAAAAATATCCTAGTTATTTCATTTTCTTTATCGCCATTGTTGTTTCGCAGCAAATAAGGTCTAGCTGAAAAACTTTGGCAGCGTCCCTCTAAAGTTGCTTCCACATTTTGTTCGCGCAAAATGCTTTTGTATTGTTTGGTTTTAAATGATTATCCTCTTGTTCCTTTTTCGTAGGAGTTCTTTTCGATTTCTTCCCTGGAGCACCTCGGTGCCGCCACCCGTGACAGAGTTCCCTTGCCACCCACCAAAGCTCTTTTGCTCACCCACGGTTCTCGAATCTTAATCTTCTATTTTGCTCTCGCGCTTGGTTTCAAGCCGAGTAGCTTCGCCGCATGGCCCTTAACTTCTGAAGGACCCCTCGGGCCTTTCATGCCACAGAATTGCGGTTCAGAGTCCTATGCGCTTGAAAGAAAAATGGAGAACACAGAATTTCGAGATTGGATTGCGCAGTGCCGGAGCGAGGCAGCGTGTATATGGCTAGCAGCAGAAAAGAAAAGATGCGTTTTGGCAAACAGCACAGCCACCTCCCGCACTGAATGTAAACACACTCATGACGTAGAAGAAAAAAGACTTACGGTGAGTACAAGCTCGCGATTACTTCATTTCACTACCACACTTATAGGCACCTTTCAGATTCATTGCTTGTTGGCATGCGTAAGCGTTCGTTCCACTAATAACTCCTGCACTGAAATTGTTGAGTTCTTAGAAAAATACGTTCTCGCAAAACATTCTAAACTTTTCTTCTTTTCCGACTTAAAAATTGAAGAACGAATATATTTTCGGAAGAGCACATGGCAGACATTTGAAAATCATGACCGACCGCTCTTGGCTGTCCTTGAAGACAGGAGGATATACGCATAGCAACTTAACGGTACCAATAAGTGCTGGAGAAACGTGAAAGTTACTAAACTATTTACAAAAAAAAAACGAAGTGAGCAGTGCCGGACGAAGCTAAAAAAGTCACAGCATTGCCGCAAAGGCGAAACAATGAACGCGATAGCAACAAATTGGAAGGTTACGCGCAGAATGGAAAGCAGATCAAAACGTACCTCGTGTTTCTCACGCACAAATGTCGCACAAAATGTACTCAAAGGTACAGATGCACGCGAATAAACGTCTCATTCGTTACTTCACTGTGTCCGAAAAGCGCGCGCTTTTCGCAAACGGAAACTGCAATGATTGCAGTGACCTTTGTGCGCCCGGTAGCTAGAACAAAATCGTTCCAGGTAAGCATCGAGGACAGCGAAGACGTACGATTCTCCCCACCGCAAGATAAGGGCGCGTGAGGGAGTGTCACTCCCTACTCTAAGCGGGGCAAAGTACGGGTGGAGGAGGACAGCACGCGCTGCCGCGTGATGTGGTGACGCGCGCTCATTGCACCATCTTACTCGTAATGCTGAAAACACGATAATTCCTCCCGATGTCCCGTCAGCAGCTGTAAGTGGTAGATATAAATAGCTTGCCGTTCGAGCGTTCAAGGACGTGCTTCTCGGTGGCTCAGTGGTTAACGCCTCGTACTCACTATGCAGAGTACCGAAGTTCGATTCCGCGCGCTGGTGTCCTTTTACGGATTTTTTTTTCTTTCTTGCATCTTCAAATACATAGAATGCGTGTACATATATGATGAGTGATGGCGACGCCAACGCCGGCGGCAAACTTCTACCGAGAATGTTTATATAATTGCTATCACAATAAAACCGTTAGCAGTACAAAGTACGCAAGAGAACAGCAGTGTAATTTAGGGAGCGAAGGGTGGCTGCCTACATTCTGTCGAGAGGAAAAATCAGTCTGCGTGTTGTACGCGGGAGCGGTCTGTGAGAGACACAGAATTGACACTTAAACACAGAAGTACATTAGTGGAAGGCGTGAAATTGGTTGACGTGATTAATTTGAAAAAATTAGAATTGACTAGTGCAGTGGCGCGAAATGTAAGCAGAAAAGGTGCACTGCTGCTGCTTATGCCCGCTCCGGACATGATAATACTCATGTTTAGGAAAATCAGGTTTTCATTAGAATAAAAAAATCGATCTTACTGCTAAGGTGTTTACAAGTGCACTGACGAAACGTGAGTTTGTATGCGGTGAAATGTCGGCGACAAAAATGTTCGTGTCACTTGAAATTTATATCGACAGTAAACGTGGATAATCAGTATGCACCAAAGAAAAATGGTGTACATTTTTATTCACTGTTTCTTTGGACAGCAGCAACGTCATGAACAGATCTGAATGACTGCCGGTATAGTTTCCAGATGTCAGCAATTATACTTGCAGTCGTAAATATACGACAAGTGCGTACGAGTTTAATTAATGAACCAGATGTGCTATGACCCATGAGAGCTAGCATTCCCTTCGCAATCTTATTATATATTTTGACATGACAACAAATTATGAGGTCAAAGTGGCCCAAGAAGCCTGTTTCATGGGATAGATGAAGGCGAGAACATTTTATAAGCCTGCTGCCTTTTTTTATTGCTTCGTTATGGCGGTGTTGTTACGGATATTTTTCGCGAAACTTACCGACATTTCCGCAAAATCTGGACGATTTGCTTTACGTTTGAGAGTAACTCGTGCAAGTTTGAGAGTTGTCAAAACGTGTGCACGTCCCAACAAGCGTGCCAGTTGAATTTACGAAGACTAGCTTCTTCAACAAGACTGTCCGCTTCTTACCTTTATCGTCCTCTTCTCGTAGGACCTCTGACTGCGATATCGCCGGCCCGTGCAAACATAGTTCAATGAAGCTACGTTGAGCACAGCAGCACGCGTCGACGTCTTAGAGAGAGAGAGACAGAGAAGAAAAAAAAACGAGACGTGAACGCCATCTGTAATCTAAACGAGAAGGCACGTGAAGGTGCATCAAGACATCCGAAATTCCCGCAAAATGCCTCGACAGAAAACAGAAATTTGCGATAGGTCGCGTGGCGCTGGAAGTTTTAAAGAAATCCGTTTACTTAGGATGAATAGTTACCGCGGAGCCGAACCATGAGAGTGAAATAACTAGAGGAAAAAAGATGGCGTTGAGCTAATTCTGCAAGCATTCTACAATCATGAATGATAGCTTTCCACTATATTTCAATAGGATGGTATATAAGAGCTGCACCCTATTGGTACTTATACATACCTATGGAGCAGCAACCTCGAGGCTTACAAAGAGGGTTCAACTTGAACTGAGGACGACACAGCGAGCAATGGAAAGGAAAATGACTGGTGTAGCCTTAAGAGACAGGAAGAGAGTAGAGTGGGCCAAGAAATAAACGGGGATGAAGGTTATCATAGTTGAAATCAAGAAGAAGAAATGGACATGTGCCGGACACGTAATAACCACTGAACGTAATGGTTAACTGACTGAGTTTCAAAAGAAGACATTCGCCTTCTCTTGAAATATTTTGGAATATTGGTAGGCGATTGAAGAGAGGCAACCATCTCCTTCTTTTGTCACAGCACCGTCCAGTTCCTCGAAGCTTAACGTAACAATGCCCTGACGTCCAGGCTATTCAACAAACATCAAGGACGCGACAGGAAACGTGGCTATAGGACTGACCAACCGATCGAATGTATCATTGTTGATGGTTAGTGAGCTGTCGGCAGCTTCTTTGGCATTCATTATCTGTTGGCCTACGACAGCAAGGCGTTCATCCTCTTGAATCTTATCATATATGCTAGAGATTTCACCATTTTTAGACTTTTTTCTTTTCTTTCAAGATTTAAAATCTCTTGATTTTCTTCTCACGGTTCTTCATGCCACTTTCAAAATGCTTAAATGACTCTGCCTTTCCTGCTGAATCACCAGCGTGACATTTTTGCTCAGGAGCATCTTCCTCGCACGTCAATGTCACTTGGTCACTGCCAAGAGAGTCCCGAATTACTGAATTCTGGTATGGTAGTTCCACTTTCTACACGCCGTCACGACCAATTCAGCGTTATTCTGTTAAATTTAATCAAAATTGTTCAGGTTAGCACACTTTTCATTTTCGTAGTTGGAATTCATGCCTTCCAAGCATCGAATGTCACTTGGGGAGCACTAGAATCTTCGTGTGCACTGACGCGCAAGCGGGTTTGTCACGCGTGGTATTTTTTTACTTTATGGGCATTAGTAATTAGCAGAAAACAACACTAATAATTAACAGATTTAAAATTTAAAACTATCTATTTGGACGTCTTGAAAACCGATTTACAACTTCCTCACGAAATTTATATTCATCTTCGTTCCTTCAAAAGTTAGTGAAATTAACATATCTAATTAAACAATATTTGTGAATACAACAAATTGTCTAACTCCAGGAAACGGTAAGCAACATGCATTTTGTCGAGTGTAATCGTGCGTGCCGTCATGTTTTTGAACTTTGGCTGGAGTGACGTGGGACGCCCTGTATAGCGTAACTTTAACTGTTTCATTTTTATTTTGCAATACCTAGGCTACTTATAGGGCCAAAAAGACAATAAATACGCATTAAAAACTAGTGAAAAGAGGGATTGCCAAGCTTTTCTTTAGGAGTACTCTAAACAAGTCGTGTCGCCATATAGTCCAATTCAGTTTCAACCAGCAAGGAAGGAGACTGCTGGATGCAGGGTTTTCTCATCCTTCACGCTAGTTTCCGTGGCTGAATGTATCTTGAAGGACTGCAATAACAAAGCCCGTCCTTTTGCGAGAACAATTGAGCAAGGGAATTGCACAAGAATAATACTTTACTAAACGCGGTTTCCTATAATGGGAAAAATATTCCGCAGCGGACGAAAGTGCATGTGCTTTTTTCAGCGCCAATTGATTGATATATGTGGTTTGAGTCTCAAAACCACCATATGACTATGAGAGACGCCGTAGTGGAGGTCTGCGGAAATTTTGACCACCTGGGGTTCTTTAACGTGCACCCAAATCTGAGCACAGGGGCCTGCAGCATTTTCGCCTCCACCAAAAATGCAGCCGCCGCTGCCGGGAGTCGATCCCGCGACCCGCAGGTCAGCAGCCAATTAAGTTGGAACGGCTGTGCAAGATCACGAAGAGCAATGCAAGCGAAAGAAGGGGGCAACACGGGGTGCCAAATAAAGCCCCAAAGCAAGTTTATTGCTTGCACTCTATAGTATGTAGTGTATTACCTGCTGCTATCTTGTGGTCACAGCTACGTCGGTGAAACCGGTCGTTGCCTAAATGAACGGCTGCTGAACACCCCTACATTGTTATAGAACCGCGGCAGGCAGTTTTTTAGCAGTGCACTGTAAGTAGTGCGGTTGTTTTCCTCTGTTTGACAAATGCAGAATTTCGGCACGAAACAAAAATCAGCGAACACGTGAAATCATAGAATCCGGGGAGGTAGAAATGATGGTTGAAAATTTAATGAGCCTGCCCTCTATCACGCTGACAAAGAAACAAATGTGATTTACTTGGTGTCCATCTTGATGCCTAGTAATCATCCTGTTCCAGCGCGCAACAGCTGTGCGCATATTTGTTGTCTTTTTGGCCTTTTAAGTGGCCTTGGTACCACCAAATAAAACTGTTGAAAGTTGCGTCGCTATGTGTGTGTGTGTGTGTTTGTGTGTGTGTGTGTGTGTGTGTGTGTGTGTGTGTGTGTGTGTGTGCGTACGTGTGCGTGTGTGTGTGTGTGTGTCATCGTTTCTAGTGTGCTACTACCATTCTTAAGCCTATAATATGATTCACGATGTCTTTGAAATTTCAGTGTTTCATGATTGTTGCTGTTCATGACGTTGCTGTTATGACATATATAATTTGAAAAGCTGCATAGTTATCGCTTTCTTTCCTTTGTAATCCTACTTTACGCACGCCTCCAATACCATATGTTCAATTCAAAAAACGAAAGTATGTTAACAAATAAATACAATATAGAAAACAACTTACCACTCTGAACCAAATATACAATTCTGGGACGTGCTGCATATGAAAAGCCAATGCTAGGTAATTCGGAGACCCACGTTTTGCTCTGTAGAGTGGTTGCTTAACAAACTCTCCTTCAGTCTCATCGTTCGAACAGCAGAAAGAAACCACCAGAGCATTGCTGCTTGACATTCTACACAACCATCATATATAGTCTAGTGGTCTCATATCGTTGTCTCCTCCACGCCAGTGATGGGAAAGGGAGGTGGCAGTTATGAAAAGTACGGACTTCCGGACGAGTTGTAAGCACGGTGGCGTGCGAAAAAACAATAACACGGAGTAATGAACACAAAACGCGACGCGAGCTATCAACTCGTAATTTATTAAAGCAACAAACACAAATATGTGTGGTCAGAAAAATACGTATTAGAAAACCACCAGCAGACAAAGCTGGTGGTTTGGAACTTTCTGGAAGCGCGTCTTCCAACGACGCGCTTCCAGAAAGTTTTAGTCAGCGGCAAATGACCGAGACTTTAGCGACGCATGAATCACCCGCTTTGTTGATGTGACACGTTTTTTTTTCTATTTCACGCGCGTCCCTATCATTAAACCCATATTTCGCTGTGCTATCAGCGAACCAGCGTGCACAGCCACATTTTGTAGAGTGCAAAAAAAAAAAAAAGGTTGCAAAATTGCTATACCTTTAGCAAAGCTTTATGCTCAAGTTGTCTGTTGGTGACAAAACGCCCGCTTTGTCAAACATAAGGCTTCTCACATGAAAGTGGAATGCCGTACACCGCACTACAGAAACTGCGAGTGGGCAAGTCCACAATTGTGCAGCCGGCCGCGTGTTTCCCATCTCGCTATCCAGATTACAATTTTTTTTGCAGGTAAGATATCTTTCAAGTACAAGATCGTATGGTATACTAATTGAGGCTACAGGGCTTAAATGTTCAAAATCTTAGTTGCTTTGGCTCGTGCAGCAGTTTTAATTAAAAGTACACAATCACTTTGCCTTTGAATGTGAATCATGGGCAGGTACCTCTGTCTCTATCTCAGCAACCTCTTTCTGTTAAGAACATTAGAGACATTTATTGCCCCGCCGTGGTGGTCTAGTGGCTAAGGTACTCGGCTGCTGACCCGCAGGTCGCGGATTCGAATCCCGGCTGCAGCGGCTGCATTTCCGATGGAGGCGGAACTGTTGTAGGCCCGTGTGCTTAGATTTGGGTGCACGTTAAAGAACCCCAGGTGGTCGAAATTTCCGGAGCCCTCCACTACGGCGTCTCTCATAATCATATGGTGGTTTTGGGACGTTAAACCCCACATATTAATCAATCAGAGACATTTATTAAAATAAAAGCTCATACCAAGATCAGTGTGCGACGCTTCCGCGGTACTGACTATGCACTTTAGCCGGAAAATAAAAAAAATAAAAGTTACTTCTACCTCGCGGTGTACACAAATACTATTATGTCACATCGTGACCAGTACTAGTGATTACAAATTATTAATAAGCGTCTCTTACAACAGCTGCTCAATGGTTTAAGGATTGCGTGCACTACACAGAATTACAGACAATCATAAAGACACTGAATTATCCGCTAGCACTCACCAGACTACGACGCCTACACATATACATATAAGCACAAAGGGTTGAAATATTTTAACATGCCACTGTGTATGAGCGCACGAGGCGGGCTTGTACTTGCTTCATATCGACCGCTTAAGAGGAACACTCATGCCTGAAAAAAGAACAAAAACGCACAGAACACATGACAAGGTGATTTGTCTGTTAATCTGGTTGCAACCTGCCTTTGTTGTGCAGTAGGCGGCTTATCTGAGCTATGTCCTGCCGCGTGGCATTATGGGAGTGGTTACCTTCTGCATTGCTTTAGAATAGAGAGCGGAAATGGGCAACTCACAAGAAAAGACGACGACTCTACGCGCGCTCACTTCCAACTGGTTTTATTCGGAAGACACATGGGAATATGAAGTTCGGTACAACACAGGCGTGCGCACACAATGAGCAAAAAATAGAAAAAAAGGAGAGAAAAATTTTGAAAAAAAAAATCTTTCCTGGAATTGCACTCGATTGACTGAAACTCGCCCGCAAACATATACCCACGTTATGCTAACACAATCTCCTTTCTTGCATAAAAAGCCTCCAAATACTCGCGTGCCATGGTGTCTCCGCTGTGGCCCGGTAAGTTCACTTCAGAATACAGAGGCGTGCGCAGAGTCAGGCCTCGGAAACTATAAAGTTTCACCCATCGTCGAACGGGGGCAAAAAACTCGGCAGCAAAAGAAGAATTAACCCAAGTGGCTCCGTTCATATCTGCCCTCGTGGACGCCGAACAATCCGCTAGAGATACCATAGTAAGCTCGAAATTTAAAGCGAAGACAGCCCCCGTTTACGCAAACAAAAAAGTGCTCTTTTCTACCTAATGGAAGGGTGACATTTGGATTCCGCGTTGTGTGTAGTACTTATGAGCACTAACAATTTTTAGCGATCGCGATACCACGTGAGTTCTGCAATGAATTGCCTTATCTGTGACGGTAAAAAATCAGAAAAGATGCAAGGCCGATGTTCGATGTGGGCAGCTGACGCGAATATGCGCATGCAGTTAGTTTACATTCAACGGTTAGCGTAGTCCACGAGGTTCCGTTTTCTTCCTAGCATTTTTGATTCGCTTGTGTAAGTCACTGCAGTTGCTTTAAGTATAGTCGCTGTAATGCAGTACGGTACCGCAGGAACTGTCGTACTGGCGAAGGCATTGATTTCTGCAAGTTCCACGGCGATGACAGGTATAATCGTTTGGCTTGGCTAATGCGCGTATATTTTTGTAATTTTTTACGTACTGTACATTTGAACTGATTCTGCACGTGTTTGAATGCTTTCGCTTCTTTAGACATTAGCTCCACCATTATTTCCTTGCGAAAAATGCCACCTTGTAGAGTCCTCAGATTGACTGCACTATGTCGTATTGCAATAAAAAGTGGTGGTGTTAAGCCTTGCTCAGCGGAAGCAGAAGCTGTAATTCGAAGCTGTCACTCAAGCACGTCATGCTGATTTTTACGACAGGTTTGAATTGATAGTTCTTACAAACGAGACACAATTTTCTGTTCGTTTCGCCTGTAAAAACGAAGGCGGGAAAATTATAAACTCTCGATAATAGTTCTAACACAATAGACTTATTTTCTTTTTTTGAACTAAAACATGGTTGCTGGTTTGCTGTAAATAAATAATATTGTTACCCGTACTCACTCGTACATTGATTTTACTGGTGCCAGCTGCCAGTGAATGCCTTTCGGTTCCGTGTAACCTTTATACGCACAGGTACAATAGGGAGTTTTAGAATAGCGCACCGCGAGCCCTTGCGGTGCTGTCGCTGCCACTGCGCATGCGTTGTAACGCGAATCGGCGTTCGCGTTCGCGGACCGCACCCAAAAAATCCGAAATTGCGTGTGGTGATGGCGGCCTGCATGTGGCCCGCATGCACTGGTTTCGAGGCTACGGTGTCGCTGCGATCGTGCGTTGCAGATCGCAGTAGGGCGAACGCTATTTATTCTAAATCTCGTATGGCGCCCGCTACGCCCACAGCGCCCGCAGTGCTTGCAAACATATTCTAAAGCTCCCTAATGTTACGAAGGGCGTTTTGGTGTGCTCCTGGACGTATCTACGCGCTTAAAACAAGCGGGCGAAAGATAACCAGACACCCATATTTATATAGCTATGCATGAGTCCAGGTCTCTTTCACCCACTTCAGTTTTAAAAAAAGGTAGCCATAGAATAAAGAATCAGCCGAGGCTACCACGTAGGTGCATACGCACCAGGTACGCGGTTAGAAGGGCGGTCACTTCTTTCCTACCTTAAAAGAAGCGAAAGATGAAAATTTTATTTTTCAATTCCTGCTTACGCAGCGCCATCTCTTGGGTGCTCTCGGTAGTTCCCTGCGCTACCACTGCATATCTTGCGTATTGTTGTCAAGACTACAGTTTCCCTTTTCTAAGTTGTTTTTTTTTATTTTATGGTGCAGTCACAATACGCGCAGTGCGCGGAAATTTGCGTGTGCTGAGGATTTGTGAGCGACAGTTCATGCTCACAGTTCATGCCCGGTCGTTGACACACCGGCTTGTTTGTCCGACAAGGAACTTACCACAGCTCAGTGGCAACTCGTACACGACCGCACCGAGCTGCGCGAAGTGTGACTGTACAGTGTCAATTTTTATGAAAGGGAACACGCGAGCGCGTGGCCTGTGCGCTCCTGCAGCTGCTGGCAGCGCGTTCAATCGGAAGCGATAGCAACCACAGTTTCTCTTCACGTCATCTCGCGGCAAGCAAAACAACCATTCGTTGCTGATATGGAACCAGCGGCAAGATTTAGACCCCCTCCCCCTTCAAGGCAATTACGTAAAATTCGGTAATCACCTTGAAGGGGGAGGGAGTCGCAATCTTGCAGCTGGTTCTATATCAGCAACGAATGGTTGTTTTGCTTACCGCGAGATGACGCGAAGAGAAACTGTGGTTGCTACCGCTCCCGCTTGAACGCGCTGCCAGCAGCCGCCGGAGCACGCAGGCCACGCGTCGCCAAGTTCCCTTTGATAAAAATTGACACTGTACAGTTTTTGTATATATAACTGAATTATAATCTAAAAACAGGGCGGGCATTTGCATGCCCACAAGGCACATGCGCACACAATATATCTTTTTATTTTCAACTTCGTTCCATCATGTGACGCTGACATACAGAAGAGTGGCGGCTGCGCTTGATACCTAAAGTTTTGCCTGGCTGCACGCTTCTGATCACTGAAGTGAAGGTAATGGGCCGCAGCGGAGACACCCTGGCGGGCGAGCTTTTGGAGGCTTTTTGCTCAAAAAAGAAAGGCACAGATTGTGTTAGCCAAACGCTGGTGTTTTTGCAAATTAGTGAGTTTGTGATCGAGTGCGGTTTCGGATAGTCCTTTTTGAAATTGTTTCATTTTTTTCTTAATTTTTTTCTCTTCCTTTACTTTTTCTTGTGCCTTGATGTGTGTGCAGGTGCAGCTGTGGTGTACGGAGCGTTATATTTCTATGTGCTTTTCAAATAAAACCAGTTGGTAGTTAGCTCTCCTACAGTCGTTTTATCTTATTGTGTGTTGTTTATTTCAGCTTAAATCTAATCTAGAAATAAACCAGCACGCCCAACAAAGCATTATTATGGTACATTGTTTTCACAGCTAAAAGAAATGGCAGATCTAACGTACAGTGGAAATGGTTAATATGCGAAGAACGAATGAGAAACGTTGATATGTCACTTTAAAATCAGCACAACGTTGCCAAACTGACGGGCGTAATACATAGCAAAGACAAGTAGAGATGTTCTGCTCCCTCACGTATCTAGATAACATGCAATTATGTTGTTTATTGTCACGTAACGACAGCACTTACGTTCACAATACCGGTACCACCAGTGACAGGTATGTGAATTATCCTGTAGATGGCTTCCATATCATGATTATCACGTTCGCGCCTCGAATTTGTGTTCTTCGTCCATACACGTCACGTAATACTAAATTTAGTATATCTGAAGCTAGCGAAATGGCCGCGAGCGCGCTTTCAGCGTAGCATGTATTCATGTTTTGTATGAAAAACATCATGATTATCTTGTTTGGACGTGCCATTGCCTTCGTCGTCCATCGCAGTCACGTATTACCGAATTCGGTATATGTTAGTCTAGCGAAACAACCGCGAATGCTGCATGATCGCCGAATGTAGTGATGTTCTTACATGACAAGCATTACATGATTATCATGATTGCACCAGTCATATACTTTCGTCATTCATTCACATCACATAATACCAAAATTGGTTTATGTGAAGCTAGCCAAACGAGCATGAGTGCATCATTAGCATGGCATTTAGTCATGTTCCTACATGACACGCATGTGCCGATTTTCACGCTAGGGCCTGTCACTCACGTACGCTGTGCAGTCATGCCGTACCATACCATTTCTGCATATGTCATGTGAATGAAACCGCCGCAAGAGCAGCAAGACCATGAAATGTAAATCATGACATTCATGACATACACGTAATACTTTTCATGTTATGACTAGTCACTGATGTTCGCCATACAGTCGTGTTATAGAGTACAAAGTTTGGTACAGATCACATTTTCGAAACTGCCAGGAGAGCTAAATGTCGTAGGTGGACGGACGGACGGACGGACGGACGGACGGACAGTCAGACAGACAGACAGACAGACAGACAGACAGACAGACAGACAGACAGACAGACAGACAGACAGACAGACAGACAGACAGACAGACAGACAGACAGACAGACAGACAGACGTATGAAATCGTCGAAGTTCGCGAAGCTTCGAATTTAAAAATTGTCGAGAGTCAGCGCTCTGTTTATTCCCTTTTTGTGTGTGTCCTGAATAGTTCTCACGATGTTTCGTAAGCACGCAGTACAATCGACAAGTTCAGCTACGCGAAGTTTGGGAGCACTCAGCTTCAATAATACGACTTCTGTCAAAATGTAGTCGGAACACATTGAGACCGTAGACGGCTGCGCTTGCACAGTTGGCGAGTGCTTGCAGAGGTCGAAGCCGACTTTATGACGTTTCATTTTGTTTTCGTTTGCAGCTGTCATGAAATACTTTATCCTCCTCACAAGACGTTTACCTTCAGAGAAAAAAAAAACATCGTGATTTATAACCGCAATTGAAAAAAATGGCCACCATACCACCTCGCGGAAGTAAATGCCCGAGTAAACTGTATCAGACACTACACATGCTTATAAAGGGGTGGAGGGGAGGGGGGTATGTTTTATTATTGCTTTAGAGTAATCGTAGCGATAATCGCTTTATGGTTGCTTTGGTAAATTGCGACCGGCTCTATGACAATTTTAACCAAGTGAATTAGTTCTTTTGATCGAGTGTATTGACGATGTTTTCTGGTGTCCAATTTTCGTGGTCTAGCCATGGCAGGCTTACAATGAAATGATTGAGTTGCTAGATTGGTCTGCTTTTTACATATGAAAGCGGGAAACACAAGCAGGAAAGAGGAAGGACCGTTTGATGTCATTAGAAACACTCGTGTGAAGTCCGAAGCAGCTGAAACCTCAGGGAACGCGTGGGAGAGTTTTCCTATTGTTCACACACGCCTTAACATCAAGAGTGTGGCTTTGATGCTTGTTTTGGGGTTTTTTGTTGAAACCAAAAGTGAGCTTTATGTTGTATGCCTAACTACAAACAAAGATATGCCAAAAAAAGGGGGAGTACTTGACAGCGCAAACTTCGAAAAGAAAGATTCTAGAAAAGACACAGCAGGGGGCAAAAAGGTCAAGTGCTGAACTTGAGCTGCTTATTTGAAAGAAGCAGGAGCCTGGGTGCCTATGACTAACATTAGTTTATTCATAGTTCCCTTTTAATCTTTCTACTGCGATATGAATACTCTTGACGTGTTTTTGATATCGACATTACCTTCACGCACCATACAAAGTCAGAATCAATAACAGCCCCACGCAAATCGTATGTTTTAGCCACGGGTAAACGCACGTGAGCGAGGACTACGAACGCGGCAGAACCAAAGGGGAAGCACGCCGACCCGTCTCAGTCGCACGAAGAGCGCATGCGATAACATCACCCGCGTGCGAGGCATGTCATCGGTGTATACTCTAGCAGAGAGGAAACATCTGGCCTGTCTTGAAGAATGCCAGGGCCACGGTGAACTAGACGAAAGCAGCCGTATAACCAAATGGGAAGATAGCCACCAATTGGAAACTGCGAAATTTATTTTCTTCCTTAAAACAAAAATTGTAATGATGAAAAATGGCATATTAAGAGAGCTCCTTATTTGCTTTCCATTCGAATATAAATATTATTTTTAATTGGACCACGACGTGGCGCAAATTGGCCTCAATAAGGACAAAACGGCAATTTTGGGAAATATGAAATTTTTTTCTCGTAAAGTTTGGTGACTTGAGGGGTCCCAAGGTAATTTTTCCGTAAAATATATCTTCTATGGAGTAATTATTTATTTCTCAGATATTCGGGAAAAAGCAGTATTGCAATAGAAAAACTGCAACTATAACCCCTTTTGGCTAAATTCTTGGAGGTGTATATGGCCAAAAAATTGTGCTGGTAATGATCAGCTTAAAACGTCTTGCACAGTCACCATTACTTACTATAAAAACTAAATTTGGTATTGAAAGAAGGAGCGGTACTTCAAAAAAATATTTTTTTTCACAAACAACAGTCATATGATATTTGGAGAAATTTAGAAAGCACTCACGTGACCACATTTTTTCTCTCCAAAATATTCTTGCAATTCACTGCTTTGAATGCAGTAAATCGGAACGACTTTTCTTCGAATCTATTTGAAATGGTCGCCAAAATGACTGGTATGTTTGGCATAGAGCGACCCCACACGAACGGCACTGGCAGCGAGCAATGCTCCCGGCTGGGAGCTAAAGCATCAGCGCTTTCGCGTAACGAAAGAGTAGGATGAAGGGAGAGGTGGAAAAAGGTAAGAGAAGGGTATCAACACTTGCACCCTGCGTGTGCCTGGGAGAATGTGACTGCAAGGCACACGCGCTGCCGCTGTGTGCGGACAATCTACCAAAAATACAACCAAACAACTAAAAAATGAATGAACCTTGTTTACCGGAATATTCGCGCCTTCCTACTAAAATTTACATGTTTTCCTCAATTTTTAATAATTTTTAATTATTATCGCTTTAAATGGCACATAGTAAAATTTCTAGAGACCGGAGTCTAGAGACCTCTTCCACGGAGTCCCTCATATTGATACGGTAGTGTTGGGATGCGAACATTTTTTGTTTCCTGTTTTCTTTCCCAGGATTACACGCACCATGAATTCCGTGTTTTTTCTACGAACACACGTCAGTCACATTTCTTATATATATATATATATATATATATATATATATATATATATATATATATATATATATATATATATATATATTCAATAAAGCGTCACTGCAACGTTGTTGTAAGAGGGTTGTTTTGCCAAAAAAGCACATAAACATTCATGGTTCTATCTTAATATCATGCCTCGCCACGGTGGTCTAGTGGCTAATGTACTCCGCTGCTGACCCGCAGGTCGCGGGATCGAATCCTGGCTGCGGCGGCTGCATTTCCGATGGAGGCAGAAATGTTGTATGTCCTTGTGCTCAGATTTGGGCACACGTTAAAGAACCAAAGGTGGTCGAAATTTCCGGAGCCCTCCACTACGGCGTCTCTCATAATCATATGGTGGTTTTGGGACGTTAAACTCTACAAATCAATCAATATATCTCATTATCATGACCGATATGTCGTTTCAGCGTTATCGATATAGCAATAACGCTGAAATATTTGACAGCGCGTGTATAATAGTAGACGCTCTTCACCGCATGTGAGTTGATCGATGGCGTACGCTCTGTTCGCTGCCATTGGTGCCAGCGTATCCACTGTAATCTCACTTTCCGTTGACCGCCCACAAATTCAACCCAATAAACAGTGTCATGTTCAACCACAGTCAAACATGAAACGTATCGACCTCGTGACATCTGGCAATGGGGCTTCCCGGCCCATGTACCGATGGCCCCCGTCCAGCCGTGAGCCAAGCCCACACCCTGAAGGAGACGTTGGCGACAACCTCCATCAGCGAGCGAGCCGCAAGCAACGAGGGTCACTTTACACCAATAGAACTCTGAAGAAAACCTGCTTCGTGTCTACTTCGACCTGGGAGACGTGGCAAGAAATCTGTGGGAGAATCTGGAATGTACATTTTTAACCTGGGATTTTTTCTGCGACGTGTTTTTTGGAAACATTCACGATTGTCGATTGCAAAAAAAGGGCCGCTGCTTTTCGCAAAACCTGAGTGCAGCTGCCAAAAAAAAGGCAGATCCAGCGTACAGTGGGAATTTATGATATGAAAAGCACGAATGGGGTAGGTTGATATGTCACTTTAAAATCGACACAACGTTACGAGGAGGACGTAAATTACGCCGTGAACGACTTCCATGTCAAGGTTATTATGTTTACGCCTGGCATTTTCGTTCGTTTTACAATCACGTCACGTAATACCAATTTGGAATATTTGAAGCTAGGGAAAGGCCGCAAGCGCGCTATGAAGATAGTATACAGTCTTCTTTTACATGACACGCATGTCATGATTATCATGTTTGAACGTGCCGTTTACCTTTGCCGTCTATTCACGTCCAATACCCAATTGGGTATGTGTGAAGCTAGCGCAACGTCCGCGAGCGCATCATGAGCGTGGTATGTAGTCATGTTCCCTGATGACAGGCATGTTATGATTATCATGTTTACACCAGTCTGATACCTTCGTCATCCATTCACGTCTCGTAATACCAAGTTTGGTGTAAGTGAAGCCAGCGAAACGATCGTGAGCGAATTAAGAACGTGGCATGTAGTAATGTTCTTACATCACAAAAATGTCATGATTATTGTGTTTGCACCAGTCATATATCTTTGTCATTCATTCATGTCACGTTATACCGAAATTGGTGTACGCGAAGCCAGCGAAACGACCGTGAGCACATCATGAGCGTGGCATGTAGGAATCTTTTTACAAGGCACGCATTTGATGATTATTATGTTTTCACTATTCATATACCTTATTCATTCATTCACGTCACGTAATACCGAACTTGGTATTTGTGAGGCTAGCGAAACGACCGCGAGCGCATCATGAACGTGGCTTGTTGTTACATGACACCCATGTCATGATTTATACGTAGGACCTGTCACTTGTGTTCGCCATGGAGTCCTGTAATACCATACCATTTTTGCGATATGCCATGTAAATGAAACAACCGCAGGAGCAGCAAGACTATGAAGTGTAAATGATGACAATCAAGACATACATGCCATTCTTATCATGCTAGGACTACTCAGTTACGCTCGTCATACAATCATGTTATGCCTTAACAAATTTCGTGTAAATCCCATTGTCCAAACGACCAGA
Source organism: Rhipicephalus microplus (assembly GCF_043290135.1). NCBI lineage: Eukaryota > Metazoa > Arthropoda > Arachnida > Ixodida > Ixodidae > Rhipicephalus > Rhipicephalus microplus. Next base: position 15,197,843 of record NC_134710.1, read on the forward strand.
AGAGCTGAAAGTCGTAGGCGGCTAGATAGATAGATAGATAGATAGATAGATAGATAGATAGATAGATAGATAGATAGATAGATAGATAGATAGACAGACAGACAGACAGACAGACAGACAGACAGACAGACAGACAGACAGACAGACAGACAGACAGACAGACAGACAGACAGACAGATATGGTCAAACTAGCCGAAGTTCGCCAAGGAACGCTTCGCAGTTAAAGTCCAAAATTCTCACGGAAAAGATGGTCGGGGTTTTTCACGAGGCCATTGCTGCTATAACCGAAGACAAGAAAGTTCGGCTGCTTATGGGAGGGGTGAAACGACTGTTCGCAGGACTTGTTCTCAAACAACTCAAGACGGTCGCCAAAGTCCTCACAGAGGCTACAACAATTAAAAAAGATCACTCGAGAAGTGTACCTACCCATACACCGCTCCGACCTGCGTATATGCTACGCCGAAGTGCCCGATGAACACCTCCAGCGCCTTGAATCCGTAGTTCTAGGCATAAAAAAACGTACTCAGATATTTCATACTGTAGGCTTAGCGAGGCGCTCTTTTAATCTTGGAGGACATATAATTTGTGTTTGTCAGTCGTTGCTTATCCTTCATAGAGGGCGCCACTTGACGTAGTGGCAGGTATACATGGTTAGCATACAGATTCTAGAATGTTATTACTGACACTTCAAGAACTCGGCCTTGAAGGGACGCTTATCGGCGAGCCCTCCAAACATGATTCACGTCCTGCAGGAACGCAAGAGTTGTCCGTGTTCACTGCAGGAAACATGAATCGGTGTCACTGTGACACGCACCGCACGTTTGATGAGAAGCGCGTATAAGGACTGCGAAAGATAAAAAGTCTGTCGCATGTGCGCTACAAGCTCTCCCTCTCTACAGCCTTCGCTGGCCCTCTCGTATACCATATAAATGCGTTTCTGCTCGCCTAGTTTGTCAAGTTCTGTATATATGTAAAGAAATCGCGTGTGTTTGTCAGCAAGGAGTCTCCCAAGAGTTTTCCCCGGCGCCCATGGGTGGCCGCTTTTGCGTTTCTCTTTGATTACATGAAGATGAAAACCTTCCCATAGTGCCCATGAATTAAAACTTATAACCATTCGGGTGCCGCCATGGTGGAATGATACTCCGCTAGCAAATTGTGTGCGCCCCCAGTCGCCACTGGAAGGAGTGGCACTGCCCGGTTCGTTCGCAGTGATGTGCGCGGGTTTGAGTCGGTGAATCGACACGCTGACTTAATCCCGTTCAGGCGCAGAGGCAAGTTCTTGTCATCGCGATGTATTACTACGTAGGCTACGCTTTAGAGTGGCTGGAAAGAACGACAGACGGTGTTCTTGTGGAGAAGAGCGTACGTGCACGATGATAGCTCCTTGAACATAAAAAGGTGTATACGCTTATACTTTGGTGGGCTGTAGGTCACGGGCGAAAGGCGGCAATGGTGCGTCGGAGCAGGGCGACAAAGCCGGTGGGTCTGACGTTGTAGTGAGAGATGCGAGAAATTCACTTGGGATACGAAGTGGTTCCCGATAGACTATCTCTGCTGGTGTAGAGTTTCTGGCTTGAAGTTGGTGCGAAAACCGAGGATGATAGCTGCGATGGCCTCGAGCCAGGTTGAGTCCAGATGTCACATTATGGCGGCTTTATTAAATTAATAATTACCCTGCTTTGCCAAAAGGCGTGTAAGCAGGGAATGACAGGTTAGAAAAAATTCAATCTTTGTTATTACAGCACATTTGGTTACCAGACAAATGGTTCCACTCTACTACAGTGTGAACAAAAAAAGAATTAGAATTTGGTTCATTCTAGTATTCCGCATTCTTGAATTTTCTTAAAATGACCGCATCTTTTAGACAGATGGTGCGGTCGCTTAAGGTACTTGTCTTTCCTAATGCTAGTTTTTTTTAACTGTTGGTGGAAACGTTCGATAACTCTCTTGGCGCAGGGGTGGTAGCTGAAACCCGATAGTCAGTGAAACCCGTTCAAACCCGATGGTGAGTCTGAGGAGCCTGAATATCTGAAACTGAAAACGTTGCCCGAGGTTGATGGCTACGCTGCGGGGGGTGCCGAAACGCGCAATCCAGCCGGTGAAGAAGGCCAAGGCGACGTCTTCCGGGGTGATTCCCTCGAGGCGTCTGGCCTCGGGCCATCGAATGTATCGATCAAAGGTAGTGAGGCTGTAGCAGTAGGGTCCAGCCGGAGAAATTTCGGGTCCTATGATGTCAAAGTAGACGTGCTCGAACTGACCAGAGGGCTGAGAGAATTTTCCGAGCGGGGACGTGTTGTGCTTGGTGTATCCGGCAAGGCTACTGCATCCCGACTGCGCATCGGACATGCGCAGATACTCACGGCGCGCTATTGTGCGCCTATATAATCAGTGACTGAATAAACCGATGCCACTTCTTGTTCTGGCCATCATGCTGTATCGTCGTCCTTGCTAGTTACATGGTGTCAGAAGTGGCCACCGTGGACCGAAGCACGGCAGCAACGGCGCGGAATCGCCATGGACCTACTGAAGCCACCGGAGCCATTGCGCCTATCGGGCAACTTGTCTGAAAATTGGAAGCGCTTCAAGCAAAGGTTCGAGCTTTTCCTGCAAGCAACGGTAGCCGAGAAGCCCCCGAGAAGTGACTCCTCGAAAGTGGCGCTCTTGCTGAGCTTCGCGGGAGACGAAGTGCTCGACATCTTCAACAACTTTCAGTACGGCCTCGGAGAAAGCAAGGAATGTTACGACACGGTCGTGCGGAAGTTCGACGTCTATTTCTCCGAGGTGAGCAATAAAATTCACGAAAGATATGTTTTTCGTAGATGAAGCCAGGCGGAGAAAGAACCTTTTGAGAAGTTTGTGCGATACTTAAAGAAGCAGGCGACACAGTGACACTTTGGGGATCAGCACGATTCACTGATTACAGACCAAATTGTGTTTGGTACGAACGACCCAAAGCTGCGTGAAAGAATGCTTGCCGAGAGAGGCCTGACGCTACTAAAAGCCGAGGAAATGTGTAAAGCGGCAGAAGCAGCGGCTCTAAGGAGCCTAGTTTGGAATAGAACAGAAGACAGCATTGACGCAGTTTCAAGTGGCGAAACAGTGACGAAAAAACGGCAGCAGCGGAAAAAAAAAGCAGAGTCGCGATAATCAAGATATTTGCTGCAGGAAGTGCAACCGCAAACATAAACCTAAGCAATGCCCCGCGTATGGTAAATTATGTCATTCTTGCCGCAAGTACAACCACTTTGCAAGTTGTTGCCAGAAGTCTACCGCTGTTAGCGAAGTAGCTAATCTCGTTGAGAATGACTTTGAGATTGTCGAAATCGGCTCCGAAAATTGTCGCAAGAAAGACTGGACAATCAAGGCTCGAGTAAATGGCAGAGAGGTGACGTTCAAAGTAGACACCGGTTCGCAGGCAAGCTTACTTCCATTTACAACGTACTGTAAGCTTGGATCCAAAGAAGCGTTGCAACCTACCGGGTCAGTGTTGCGCGCCTACAACGGGGGCGTTATTTCAAGTTGTAGAACAACGTCACAGAAAGTGTCTGTCGGAACCACCGAGATAAGCGTGAAATTCTTCATCGTAAAGAATTGGCGCCAAGCCATCCTTGGGCTCGATGCCAGTGAAGCGCTTGGATTGGTTCGACATACGGTGGACGCTGTCAATGCCTCGTCTGAGTATTAACTTTTGAAAGATATCAGGCACCTGTTCCAAGGGCTCGGCTGCTTGAAAACGCAGTACAGAATGGTCCTGGATCCAGACGCGGTTCCGGTCGTTCAGCCTGCTCGCCCAGTCCCACTTGCACTTCGGGAACCTCTGAAGAAGGAACTACAGTGAATGATCCGGGGGGGGGCATCATCGTCAAAGAAAATGAGCCAACCGACTGGGTAAGCCCTGTGGTACTGGTAAAAAAAAAAGACGGTGCTCTAAGGGTTAGCATGGATCCCAGAAGAGTGAACAAAAATATCAAGAGGCAGCATTTTCCTTTACCCAAACGCGAGGACTTGGAAGCACGGCTAACCGGTGCTACTTATTTTAGCTGTTTGGATGCAAACGCCGGCTTTCATCAGGTGCCCTTGGACAAGACAACATCAAAGATCTGTACGTTCTCGTCGCCTTTTGGCAGATACCGTTTTCTAAGGCTACCTTTTGGCATCTCATCTGCACCCGAGGTGTTTCAGCAGGCCCTTTGTCAGGTATTTGACGGTCCGCCAGGCATGCTCATATATATAGATGATATCCTGGTCTGGGGCTCAACGAAGGAAGAGCATGATGAGCGCCTGGTAGCAGTCCTCAAAACTGCTGAAACAGCTGGATTAACGTTTAATCTGCACAAGTGCAAGTTTGGCATAAAAGAGCTACGGTTTCTGGGTGATATCATAAGTGCGAATGGCATATCCCCAAATCCAGGGCTCGTAAAAAGTTTGGTTCAAATGCCAGTGCCAACATGCAAGGCCAATGTTCAACGTATGCTTGCTGTGTTGAACTACTTTGGAAAGTTCGTGCTGCAGCTATCTGAAAGAACGGCCCTGTTAAGAACTCTAATCAAGGCCAGTTCTGAGTTTGAGAGGACAGATAACCACGCCAAAGAGTGGAAAAGCGTCACGCAAATTCTGACCACCGCTCCCGTGCTCGCAATATTTGACCCACGACGGGAAACAAGGTTGTCTTGCGATGCATCGAAGGACGGCGTCGGTGCCGCTCTTCTGCAACGTCACAATAACGAGTGGCGGCCCGTAGCTTACGCATATCGAGTACTGACTAAGGCAGAAAAACTGTACGCTCAGATAGAAAAGGAGGCCCTAGGAATTTGCTTTGGATGCGAAAAATTTCACCAGTTCGTCTACGGCCAGAAAGTCACAATTGAAACGGACCACAAGCCACTCTTGTCAATTGCTCAAAAGGAAAGTAGTGACATGCCACCTCGCCTTCAACGGTTCTTTTTTTCTTTTTGAGGTTGTTCAAGTACGATTTTGTTTTGCAGTTTATTCGTGGGAAGCACCTTGTTCTTGCTGACATGTTGTCCCGGTCAAATGCTGACAACCAAGACGACGCTGGTGCTACTACTGACGTGGAAGTTCACGCAATCCAGCTTCTAGGTTACCGTGTCACAGAAGCAACGCAGAGAAAACTGCAAGCGGCAACGGCTCGTGACCGCTACCTACAGTCGGTGATCGCAAGTTTGTCGGCGGGGCTTCCAGTGGAAGGTGAACTAAAGCCTTTTGAGCAAGAACTCTCATTTGTCAACGGAATACTTTTAAAGGCGTCGAAGGTTGTTATACTGAAAAACATGCGAAGAACTATGCTTGAAAAAATCCATGCAGGTCACCTCGGCATGCAAAAATGCAAAGAAAGGGCCAGACGCCTCGTGTTTTGGCCGGGGCTTAATGCTGAGATTGCTTCCATGGTGCAACTTTGTAAGCATACTTGCGGCATGTAGGACAAACAGCCCAAGGAACCGCTTCAAATGCGGCCCGTGCCAGGTTGTGCATGGCATAGAGTTGGAGCTGATATTTTTTCGTTTGCGGAGGACTCGTACATCGTTGTCTTTGACGCCTTATCAAACTTTCCGGAAGTTCGGAAACTACCTGACATGTCGGCTCAATCGACCATCGCCGCACTGAGCGCTATTTTTGCCAGATTTGGCGTGCCCGTCGAAGTATGCACTGATAACGGCCCACAATTTTCCAGCCATGAATTTTTTTTGTTTTCAAGGAGATACGACTTCACGCACGTCACTTCAAGCTCTCATTATCCGCAGTCAAACGGGCTTGCGGAAAAAGGTGTGCAGGTTGTGAAGCACATCTTAAAAAAAACTGCTGATTCGGGCGACGACTTCTGGCTGGGCCTGCTGGCCTACCGCTCTACCCCACTGGAGGATGGGTGATCCCCTAGTGAACTACTGCAAGGAAGGCGCCTTCGCGCCAACCTCCCGGACTTCAGTACGGTGACCGCAACCGACGTCAAAAAGCAAAGCCAGGCCCAAGGGGGAATACCTTTGCCTCCTCTGCAGAAGGGTGACGTCGTGAGGCTCAGAGACGCTGCATGGTCTCGGAAAGCTCAAGTGGTGGGTTCGCCATATCCAAGGTCCTACCGTGTCAAAACGGAGGACCAGAAGCTGTTAAGGCGCAACCGTCGTCACCTACTTCAAACTGGCGAACGGTTCATCGAGGAAGGCGACGATGACATTGATACCAGCTCAGCGGACAACAACGTTGGTGGCCATCCGACAGTGGCAACTTCAACCTCGCCAGCCAATGGCAGACGTCGCCAAGTTCCGACGTCGGGCGACCCTTCGCCACCTGTGGTGCGTCAGTCAACTTCACCACCGACGCCAGCTTTGAGAAGGTCGATTCGAACCGTGAAGCCACCACAGCGTCTTCATTATGACAAGGACTTTAACCAAGTGTATGATATCATTTTTTGAAATGCCATGTTACCACTGTTTCGGTGGGTATGTAACTTTGTTGTTAACGGAAAGGATGTATCCGGCAAGGCTACTGCATCACGACTGCGCATCGGACATGCGCAGATACTCACGGCGTGCTATCGCGCGCCTATATAATCAGTGACTGAATAAACCGATGCCACTTCTTGTTCTGGCCATCATACTGTATCGTCGTCCTTGCTAGTTACACTTGGTAATTTTAGCACGTTGGCAGTGAATGCAGGAGCACGTCCACGTAGGAAAATCCCGCTGCGTGGAATGCCAGACATAGCGGTCAGCCGTGAGGAGTGTAGAGGCGCGTATTACGGATGGCTGAGGTTCTGGAGCTGGTTGAACAGACCACGGTGATGAAAGAAGGCCACTTAGGGCCTGCTTCTTCATGTCGACGTGTCGCAACAAATTTTGATTGGCGACCGAACAATTGGGACTTCTTGTAGCTGTAGTGAGAACGTACCCTTGATAAGTTCCTGCAGTTGGGCATCCGTGGTATGAGCTTCGGCGAGGACGTGCGCTCTCATCGGCTTGAGCTGATGGTGGCTCAGGTGAAGGCACATCGGTGACATTGTTCTTACCCGTCGGTGGTGAACTGTGCGATGAACGATATTTGGTTCTGCTGAACAGGCGGAAGCTTGTCGCAATGTTGAGAGAACGCGTAAGAGGTTTGTGGTCGGTATAGATGAGGCAGTACTCTGCTTCGAGAATATGGCGAAAGTGTTGCACTGCTTCGTATATCACCAGAAGCTCTGAGTAGTAGCTAGTTGGCAAGTTTGTCGGGGTAGTGGTCGTGGTTTCATCAGTGAAGAAAGCGGCCTAAGAAGTCGTTTTTGGAGTTGCGGGTTTTTTTTTAGAAGAAGGCCAACGAATGTTAGGTGTTGCCCACGCATTGCATGAGGGCGGCGTTGATGGCGAAGCTATATGCGTCCATGAAGAGTCGCAATGAAACTTCTGGCGTGGGATAGGTGAGGAGCGTGGTAGTGCAGAGGGCGTCTTTGCTTTCTACGAATGTTTTCGCTGACGTTCATGCCCACGAGGGGGATTGGTTTCCTCGTAGTTCAGTGAAAGCATCATGGAGATGAGGCTGGTGCTCGGCGGCGTACTGAAAAAAAAACGCCTGTAGAAATTCAGCATGCTAAGAAAACGGCAAAGGTCTTTAGTAGTGGTGAGTCGCGGGTAATTTTGCAAGATGGAGATGTGGTATCCAAGGGCCGAGTTCCCTCAGATGAATTTTCGTGGCCAAGGAAGTGGACAACGGAAGTGTCTGGCATGTTTTTTTTTATATTGACGAGTATACCGCGGCCCTTAATGCGTTATAACAGAACTCGAAGGTGCCTGTGGTGCTCTTCTGCCTCACGGGGAAATACCAGTATGTCGACAAAATAAACGAGTCCGAAGTTGAGGCCCCAGACGATTTAATTCGTGAAAGGCACAGAGGTTTGTCCATCCTTTTTCAGGCCGAAGCTCATGAAAAGAAACTAGAACAATTCAAAGGATGGGATGATAGCCGTTTTCGGGACGTCATCTAGATTCACCAGTATCTGTGAGTAGGCATTCACAAGTTTGGCACAGAGAACACGTTGTAGTCATGAATGTGTTCGGCGAAGTCGTGTATTTGATGGATGGTGCACGCGTTGAGGGCGTGGTAGTTCCCACAGGTCCACCAGCCTTCGATCTTCTTCGGAACCAGGTCAAACAGCGAGGTCCGTGAACTGTCCGAGCGGCGGGTAATTCCTTCGTGGTGCATCGCCTCGAACTCTGGTTTGGCTATGCGAATGTGGTCCGGGCCAAGGCATCAGGCACGGAAAAAAACTGGGGGGCCTGAAGTAGTCTGGATGTAGGGCACGCTGGTGTGCTGCACATTGCGTGGCTGTTCAACGGGTTGCGTCAAGCCGGGACATTCGGGGAGGATAGCATGGTATCCGTGAGTGAGTGTCAATACTGAGTATCCTGATGCTTTGCTTTTGAATTGTCGTTCGCTGGCCTAGTGTGGAATGTGTCGTGTTCGCGTCAATGAGCCAGTCATTGCTGCAGCCCGGAAGGAAGTTGTAGTGAGCGAGAAAGTCTTAGCTGATGATTGGCCTTGCGACGTCGGTGAGTTCCAGTGAAGGTCCGGCGTAGGTCTTCAGATAGGTATGCAGGCGCATCGAGCCATACATCTTGCTTGTGGATCGGTTCGTCCCACTAAGCTCAAAAGATGTCGGCGGGCGAGGGCCTTTAAGGGGAGACCACCGGTGGGATCTCAAATGTAACCGCTGTCGACCAAGTAACGCTGCCCCACCACGGAGGTCTAGTGGTTAAGGTACTCGGCTGATGACCCGCAGGTCACGAGGGATCAAATCGCGGCTGCGGCGGCTGCATCTTTAATTGACGTGAGAATGCTGTAGGCCCGTTCTCAGATATGGGTGCACGTTAGCGAACCCTAGGTGGTCGAAAATTCTGGAACAGTCACTACGGAATATCTCACAATCTCTTGGTGGTTTTGGTATGGAATACCCCACATATAAATTATCCACGAACCAGGTAACGCTGCTTCGAGATTAGGTCAGTGAAAAAGATGCGACGACCTCCAGGTTGGCAGCTTGCGGCAGTTTCTGCAAACTGCCTTAGTCGTTTTCCGCCTGTGGCACAAAACAAGGTGATCGACATTGCCGGGCTTTGTCTCTGAAGCTTTGGTGGTAGTAGCACGCACTGCGGATGTAAGGTTGTGGCAATGAGGAGGTTTTACGGTTGCGGCTTTGTGAATGGAGGCGCTGTTGCACATGAAGACATTAACCCAAATGTTCTTTAAGAGAGGTGAGCCGTCGGTCGATGTTCACGATGCGCTGCGCAAGTTCTGTAATGTTCAGCTGTGTGGTGCGGCAAGGAGTCCTCGATGACACAATCAGCATTCTGCGCAAGTTCGTCGAGAGATATCCTGACTTGAGCCTGCAGAGTTGCCTCGGCGTGCAGCGGGACTCGTTAGAGCGAAATCGATTGCAGGAAAGAATCCTGGACTTACATGATGCTCGCGAGCACACGCATATGCTGCAGGAACTGCAAAGGTGCGCGCTCAGCAAGCTCTGCGGACTGCAGCTGTATTTTCTGTTCCTTCGAGAGGGACAAGTGGCGGATAAGTGGAGTCTTTACTTGTTCGTACAGGTTGGCTTGTGGTGGGTTGGCAAGGATATGCCGCACCTCGTTGGGGTAACGTTCGTCCAGGTGTGTGACGATCTATTCGTCACACACCTGGACGAACCTGGAGTGCGGTTTGGTGTGATGTGTGCCCAAAAGAGCTGGGCATCGACCTAAGCGAACCAGGCCTCGGGCAAGTCCACTGAAAACAGCGGAAGCTTGACTGCAACAGGCCAAGAAGCAGCGTGCGTGATGGCTTCTATAGGAGTTTAAGGTTTTCAGCGGCGCCAATAGGCATGGCCTCGTTTGCAGAGGCATTACGAGGTTGCCGCTGTTGCTGGGTCTATAGTTCCTTTTGAAGGTGCTGCACTTGATGGTGGGGAGCAGTGAGGGCTTTTGAGTCGGCCATGGCGGTGCGGTTATCACGTTCGGGTCACCAGATGTGGGGTGCCGTGTCATTAGAAGGACGCATCCCAACATAAAACATAACGAATCTTTATAAACGTGCTAGCAGCAGCAGGGATAGCATGCCGAAGCATCGTGGTGATTGTTAGAGAAGCAAACGATGAAACCAAGCTAGGCAGCTTTGGTTTTATAGCCACCATTGGTGACGAAGGTCTCCAGGGAATTCGTGGTAGCGCAGTCTATTATCGGAAGCGTCTTGTAGAAAGTGGCCATGTCATGCGGGGCTTACCAGTGACTAGACGGAGTCTGTGCAGGTTTGTGCGCAGTGGTCGCCATAGTTCCTTATAAATTCGCTTAAGACGGCACATCGGCGAAAGAGAATCTTCTTTTTCCTGATTTGTGAGTGAACTGAGCGCTCACCTTCTAGCGGTCGCGCCTGGCAACGGCACTAATAGGGCATGGCCTTCGAGATGGTGCGAGCAAGGCATGTTTTTTTTTTCGGCCGTCCCAAAAGCCGTGCTTCCCAGCAACACCAACATGCATCACCTCGCGCGTATGGCTAGCAAAAGAGGGTCCATTCACTGTGGATTCCGGCGGTGGCGAAGACCGCGGCAGACAGCAGATCACACGGGATTGCAGTGTGCGCAAGTTTTTTTTTTCGTGTGCGGAAGATAATTACATCCAGAATATTTTGGCTGCCCTGAAGGCAAGTATTTTTTCTGTATGTGCTTTTATTCTTGCCCAATTTACAAAGGAAATCGTGGCAACTGCGGAATTTTTCTTATATATATCTATATAAGCAGGTTTCGATTTGTTTGTGGCAATATTACTTATTTTCATTAGGGTTCATTTCGTCTCTGTGCCAAATACTTCAATTTGAGAAAAATAGAGACATTCAAACATTCTTCTTTTATAGAGACGAGTATGCATGGGAAAACACTGGACTAATTTAGGCTAATTATCGGGTTTGAATGATATTTTCTTCCTAGCGTGACATATTGTTTTACTATTTTATCCGGTACGGCTACTTATGAGAAGGCGAACCGAATCACAGTTTGGCTCTAGATAAGCGTGTGCCCCGGTCATGTCACTGAAGTATGGTGATAAGTAATTTTGCCAGAATATTTTATAGAGCTTTGATTAGCCAACCTACATTTACTCCCCACATCTTTCAAAGTGAAATTTCCTGACTTGTCATGGTCTCTTTTTTGGTCATCTGTATTTACATTGTTTTAGTAGCACAATGGCCATGTCAGTATAGTGGTCATATATGTACACTCGACGGCATGCAAAGCAAATAGTCAAACATGCAGGAAATGGTGTCTTTTTCATGCGTCGAAGTATATTATTGAAGAAAGAAAAAGTGAAATTTGTCATTGGTATGTAACGCTTAGTCTTTTATATAAGGTATGCGCATTGTTTGCACTTTTTGTTTTAGGCAGGTCATTTAGGTGTAGCTCTATGTGCGGTCGTTGCTCCTTCTTCGAATATAGGGCCCGGACTTGTATGAACCTCGGACTTTTCTGCTAAGCATTGCATTTCTGCATCTGCGGTATATTTCTCAACCTTAGAGATAGCGCCCTGCAGAGAATTCTGTTTGCTTCTGTATTAACCTTTATTTTCCCAAATTGTAATATGATCGGCATAAACTGCATGTCCTAAGTGTTTTTACTTTCCTACCTTTATCGCAAGCTTTCTCATTTCTATGTTGAAAAGTAGCTGTGAAAGAATCAAACCTTGGCGTGTTACTCTGTTTGGCATGTCAAATAGTTCTGACGTTCTTCAGACCAAGCGTATTGTTGCCGCTCTATTGCTTAAAAAAGAGTGAATGTATTGATAAACCCACTCTCCACATTGAATATTCTCAAGTTCGTCTAGAATTAGGCTATATGATATTGTTTAAACATTTTTTTATGTATAGCGCTAGGACTATTCTGTAATCACTGCTGTTAAGAGTACTTAGTGCTTCCTCGTTTAAGAGAAGCAATGCGCCTTGTGCTGAAACGTGTGGTTAGAAACCGAACATGGTATCCGGAAAAGTCTAATATTTTTTATATATCTGCATCTTGTTCGTATTACATTCTCAAAAAATTTTCGTTTGCCCGAAGTGCGTGAAAATGGGGTACACGTTCTGTAGGTCACTGGGCTTTCCGGGTTTCGGTAATATTATATTATTTACCTCCTTCCACTTTTTTATAATGTTCGTGTGTGTAGGTGTTATTCAGTGTGTTCTAGTTTTTTTCAGTTTCATTGAAATTGAGTTTATATGGACCTAATGCTGCACATGTGTATATGTGCAAGTTTTGATGTCACTGCTGCAATCTGAAAGCTTTCAGGCACATTCAAGCTGTATGATGCTGCTTTTCGCCTGATGAACCACAAACAATTTCGTTGAAAAAAAAATTACCCCATCTCCCGTTAAAGGAAACTATGTGTAGAAGTGTACACCCTGTATAGGCCATCTCCCACTAAAGAAAACCACGTGTACAATGGCGGCCGTGTTCGCGCTGCCGCTCATTGCAGCATTGCGCAGAAGAGAAGCGGGACAGGTGCAAAGGACGCAGTGAAGAACCGGCGTTTCCTACTGTAATATGCAAAGTGCTGCTAGTGGGCAAAGAGATAGAGAAGGCGTCAAGTGCGCACTGAGACCCGCCGTCCGTTTTTAGTTAACGCCCACTCGGCGAATTAATAATGTTCAACGACGTAAAGGAGAAATACTCCACTAGCACTACTTTGCAGGTAAAAATCCAGTGCCTATATACGGGGTGGTCAGTGAACGGTTTTGAAGCGCGAGCAGTTGATTTTAGCAATCGAACAACTCGCGAGCAGACGTGTCCTGCGAAGGCGTTGCAAGGTGAGAGAGAGGAGCATAAGAGAGCAGAGAGAGAAGGGGACGCGCATGTGAAATGGTGATGTAAACACCGCGGGGAGAGATAGCTAAAGGAGAGTGTGGGGAGTGAGCGTAGGCTAGCAGACGCTGCCTATGGCGTTGCGAGGCGAGGAAAGGGGAGTGTAAAAGAGGAGAGAGAGAGGTAGAGGGAATGCACATGCGCAATAGAGCGCGGATGCCGCCGTATCAAGCTCGCTCAAGAGATGCTTCGCATCTAAAAAATACGTGTCTGGTCTTCATCCTCATTCTGTATGCCTGTGCGTTCTTTTCGAACGTCCTTCTTTCTGTGACAATTCTTCGCTCGTCATCACTGTGTACTTCCTTTTGTACCGTTAGCTACACTGGCCGAACAAACCACTTTCGCTTGGCCAGTGTAGCTAACGCTACAAAAGACGTGCGCGCACAACAGCCGTGCTGCGCACGCGCGGCACGGAGTTTAACCACAAGCTCCTTGGCTTCCAAACAATCCCTCTGCACTGAAGCGCGCAATTGATGGTGGTTCATGGCGCCGGCATTCGGGTGGCAGCCATTGTCTGCGCCACCAGGTCCTCAGAGCGCAGTAGGGTCTCCTAGTCCTGCCAGGCCTTGAGGCGTTCTAAAGCCTGTGGTGGAAGATCTGCCGGATAGTGAAAAAAAATGTGGAGAAGGAAAGAGAAATTGCTGCTCAGCAGCGCAGAAGAGCGGAGAAGTTTGATTCATCGGATCCCGAAGTAGTTGCCTGGAAATGAGCGGTTGAGCGCAGAAAAAATTATAGACCATCTTTGCGAAGAGAACCCTGATGGGATGCGAAGCAGCGGTGGTGCTCACGGCGTTGACCCGGTTGAAATGGGCGTCGACGCGGGTTCTGGAGAAATGATTTGAAGTGAAACTTGGTGTGGCTTTTACTCTAATAAACGTTTGTTTGAAACGCAAAGACATGGTAGGCCGCTAGGGTTTCATGTCAGTTTCATCGCATATAAAAGAGCTGAAAGAGTGTTTACCCTCGACGTGTGGTCGAATGCCGCGGGCGCTGCGGCGAGCGTGCTGTGGGTAAGGGAGAGAGTGATCTCAGCACGCACCCGCGAGAGAAGCGCCCGAGGGAAGCGTGACGTCAACGCGCAGCTGCGGCGTGACCTATAGACTTGGCACCGCCCCAACGTCTGCGGTGAGGGGAATGCATTTCCGCACGTTCGCACGGACGCACGTACATACGGCGTTACACACGTGAGCCAAAGAGCTGCTTCGCATCTAAGAACGAACAGAAGATAGCTAAACGTTCTCTGGAGACACCGGAGCAAAGGGAGGCACCTCTAGTAACGCGGCGTCGCCATAATGCCGATTGACTGACTATACAGCGAAACTTGGTGAAAGTGCCACTGCTACTCGAACACTAGAGAAGGATTTCGTAAACAATCCGTTTGGATGTGTGCGACGTTGGTGAAATACTATGGCATATGAAAGACTTGACGCCGATAATTAATGTCATGCATGAAACGTCGAGTTGAGCGGCGCCCCCTTAGCTCATGCTACGTATTTCCTGGCATAGCCAAACTAGGCCACTTCTCGATTCTTGTTCGTCTCTTGTGCTTGAGTGATGCGCTCACAGTTTCAAGCTGTGAGTTGCTGTTGATGTGACATTGCAATATGTTGCTACCACATGCATTGCTTCGCCCTTGGGATGGAATTGTGACTTTTTTGCTTTACGAACTAAATTTTTGTGCCTGTTTTGTAAAAAAAGAGACATTTGCGAAAGTCAGTCGCTCTGTTGCTCGCATTCGAAAATGAAAAAAAAAATCTGTGATTTGATTCGCACTTGGTTCTCATCACGCTAATTGGTCTCGAAATTTATATTGGCACACTTCTTCTGGTAAACCATAGCCCACAATACAGCCTGATAAAAAAAAAACTCGACTTGTTCCTTTAACGAACCTATTCGGCAAAACTTGTTCTATTGAAACTGTTTGGTCATTTCTTTGCTTTCATGGGTGCAACGTGCATGATCTCGATCTTCCAAATTTCCACAGCGTGCTCATTTTGCATGGACTCCTATGTCACCAAATATGTAAAAGTCCTGCGCAGCTACATGAGCTACGACATCCTGCAATGCCGAACCGAGTGTTTTTGAAGCCACGAGACACCAGGACGTATTTTACTGCCCGGATTATCGAGCCATGAACATGTTTCACGGTACCGAAGAAGAAAAATATTTTGCTGAAATGCTTAAAGTCAACAGTTGTTTAAGACCACCCGAAGGCCTTATGCATTTCCCCAACTTTATGCATTTTCCCTTTATGCATTCCCTCTATTCGCCCCATTATATCTCTCGCCCAGTGCAGGGAAACCAACCTGACGGGCGTTTGGTTAACCTCCGTGCCTTTTCTTGCTTCTATTTCTATCGTATATGTAGACGGGTTCTAGGATGTAGTAAAGAAGACTTCATAAGCTACGATTATAATTGGATCATTGCAGTATTTGCATGCGTTGGCTCTAAACAAGTTTTCTTATTTACAATTTCCTTAAATGGACCTACAACTGGCCAGAAGGTGTCATTCGATCCTAGTAAAAAGAAAAAGATCATAAAACATAGTCGCAGATTTCGGCATTCTTTTTTCGCATTGTTAGTTGAATTTATATTTTCAAATCGTACTTAAGAGTAACAAAACCGTCCTGTGACGCAGCCTAGCGGAACATAATTGAAGCTGTAATATGAAATGTGAAGTCGCTCACCTTTTTGTACGTAGTCACGTTCCCTAGTGCTGTTATGTGCGTCAGTCTTCAGAATTAGAGTATATGTAATATTATGAGGCTCCGCTGAAATGTACGCTGTTAACGACGTAAAAAAAAAGTTGCATGATGAGAAGCCGCACTGACGTCGCGACCGCCAGTGGGCGAAGTCGAACCGTGGCGCATGCGTGCGCATTGCATTCATGCCCAGTAAACCACCACGCTCGAACAGGAACCGCTTTCGTGCTCACTTGTTGCGGCATATGAGTATCATCATCATCATCATCATCATCATCATCATCATCATCATCATCATCATCATCATCATCATCATCAGCCTGACTACTGCCGGACAAAGGCCTCTCACGTGTTCCGCCAGTTAGTTCGGTCCTGTGCTTGCTGCTGCCAATTTATACCCGCAAACTTCTTAATTTCTTCTGCCCACCTAACCTTCTGTCTCCCCCTAACCCGCTTGCCTTCTCTGGGAATCCAGTTAGTTACCTTTATTGACCAGTGATTATCTTGTCTACGCGCTGAATTCCCGGCCCATGTCCATTTCCTCTTCTTTACTTCAACTATGATATCCTTAACCCCCGTTTGTTCCCTAATCCACTCTGCTCTCTTCTTGTCTCTTAAAGTTACACCAACCATTTTTCTTTCTATTGCTCGCTGCGCCTTCCTGAATTTAAGCTGAACCCTCTTTGTAAGTCTCCAGGTTTCTGCCGCGAAGCTAATTACCGGCAAGACACAGCTGTTATATACCTTCCTCTTGAGGGATATTGGCAATCTACCTGTCATAAGTATATAAGCATATGAGTATATGACTTGATAATTGCTGTGGATAGAAAAATTCTGGATAGATATTTTTCGCAGTGTTTTCCACTTAGCCATTCCGTGATTACGCTCAATGACCGGTAAGCTTTACGTTTCACCAAAAAATGGCACCATAAAAGTTAGTTGTCTGAGCATTTACCTGTCTCAGCCTTAAGAAATTGATTGATTGATATGTGTGGTTTAAAATCCTAAAACCATCATAAGCTTATGAGAGACGGCTCCGGAAATTTCGACCACCTGGGGTTCTTTATGGTGCACCCAAATCTGAGCACACGGGCCTACAACAATTCCGCCTTCATCGGAAATGTGCTAAAAATTGTGATACAATGAACTTTTAAAGTGTAACTCTGCAAAATGCAAAGTAAGATTGTGGGAGGCGGAAAGGATATCTGAAGAACCATATATTTGACGATATTTCAGAGATCGGAAGCTATCATATTTGTTCTTATGTTTCTGGCACGTTTGACTGCGGATTTACAAAGTGCGTCCTCCCTACCTTATACGCATCGCCCGCAGTCATGTACAATGTTCATGTCTTGATAAAGTGACACAAGGGCTCAGTTGTTGTTAGACCCCTGAAATTATCGCATGTTGATCCAGTGCTGTACCGCTTTTGTAAGTTTCTGATTTCTTCTTATTGCACATGAAAAGCCCGCCCAGATTTCTTTGCTAACTTGTAAGAAGGTTCTAAAGCGAGATTAAACATGGTATGTCTGAACAAGGTTTTGGGAACAAAAAAAAAATAACGGAAGCTGGAAGACGATGACAACGAAGTCAAGTGAAGCTTACCTTTACAGACATCGTGAGAAATTATTCAGGCTGGGCAGAGCTAGCGTGATGTTGCATCCACGATAGAGTTCAATAATTACATAACGGCAATTCAAGTTCAAGGAGAAGCTGTGTATTATGAACGCGAAAACACGCTTTTAGACAATTCAGATGCTCCAATGATTGTATCGTTGCTATATGTTTAGTTTCACAAGAATCACATGTGTTACTAAAGTACAGAAATATAAGTATTCAAAGTTACCATATTTACCTTGCAACAGCTCAACCCTAATTTTCTATACATAGGGCGCGGCGCCAGTTTTCTCATATGCTCAACGCGTGCTCAAAATACAATATTCGTGTTCTGGAGGGGTGGTAGTAGAGCAAACTCAACAGAAAGAAGTTTTATACTCTTAAAAAAGAACCTCAAGGCTGAGAGGCTAAATAAATTTTCACTAACACAAATTTCCACGAAAACACAAGTTACCGAGAGAGACTGAACCAACAACAATTCAAGATATACTAAAATAAACTAGGAGGTAGTAAAATACAATTTGCGGCAGTGACTACTCCGTTACTTTTGCGGGCTCTTAAACTATGGTAATGCGATTATTTACTTCAAGCTAGTGTCAAGAGATTTACTGACTGGTCTTCTAATTACTTCTTACTGTAAATAGCACACTTGCTTCCCTAAGGGCATACAAAATTTTTAAGATAAACAAAGCGCACTCGCGGCGATTTTGCTTTTTTCACATATACAAAACTTGGCGTTATGTGACGTGAGTGGATAACGAAGGTATATGAATGGTGCATACTTGATGATCATAATATGCATTTCATGTAAGAGCAATACTACATATCGCGCTCATGATGTGCTCTTGGTCGTTCCGCTAGCTTCACATATGCCAAATTTGGTAATGCGTGACGTATATAGACGACGAAGATGACAAGTCCAAACATAATAATCATAACGTGTGTGTCATGTGAGAACATGACATGCATACGCGATCATGGTGTGCTCGTCGCCGTTTCGCTAGCTTCACGTATACCAAATTCGGTAATACGTGACGTGAATGAACGACAAGCACAAATGTCAGGGGCAAACATGATGATCGTGATATGGAAGTCATGTACAGCACAATTTACATCCGCCTCATAACGTTGTGCTGATTTATTGTGGGAATTCAACCTTTCTCGTTTGTGCTTCGCATATCATCGATTCCAAGTGCATTTGGTATCTACCGATTTTTCGTGCTATGACTAATCATTGAAACTCGCCATACAGTCATGCTACGCCATATCAACTTCGGTATAGATTCCATTATCTGAACGGCCGGGAGAGCTAAAAGTTGTAGGCGGCTAGATAGATAGATAGATAGATAGATAGATAGATAGATAGATAGATAGATAGATAGACAGATAGACAGATAGATAGATAGATAGATAGATAGATAGATAGATAGATAGATAGATAGATAGATAGATAGATAGATAGATAGATAGATAGATAGGGTCAAACTGGCCGAAGTGCTGTAGGAAATGCTTCGCATTTATCTTACTTGATTATGCTTTCAGATCAACAGCAGCGGCGCCGCAGCATTCAACGCGGAAGGCATCAATCGGTGAGGCGCGTTCACACCGCTCAACAGTTCTAGTACACTTTAGCAATGTCACTTGAAGGTACCTGTTACTGTGGTAGTCCCCAGAACGCGAGGATAGCTATCTTACCTGACTGTAAAGCACCGTTTTACGCATGGACTCATAAAGTAACGAATAAAATAAGGCTCAAGTGTGTTTGCGTCATATATAAGCTCAACCCGCAATGGTGGTCTAGAGGTTTTGGTGTTCGATTGCTTGCCCCAAGATAGCGTTACCAAATCCCCGCTGATGACGTGGAAGTCATGTGCGACACAATTTACGTCTGACTTGTAATGTTACGCTAATTTAGAAGAGTGGCAGTTTCGGCTAGTTGGTATGACATGAAAATAGTGATAGCGCGAGTAGAGAACGAAGACAAGGGAACTCATCTCCTTCTTGTCTCTTTTCGTCGTTCAGTTTTAGCGCTATACCTATCGCAGTTGCACTGATGTGACAATTCAACTTTCCTTATTCGGGCTTCACATATCATCGATTTCCCACTGTACGTGAGACCTACCAATTTTTTTTTAGCTAGAAAACCCACGCAACAGAGCGTGCTTGTCTTGCCGGGTCGGTCTTTCCAGAGACATCGTCTTCTGTTCACGCAACATAAGTGCTTTTTTTTTGTACGCTTTGAAAAAGCAGTTATCTTTCACAGCTAAAGTAATCTTCTTGATCCCATTAAAAAAACACTGGCCTTTGCTAAAGGCGTAGAAGGTGTACCACGCAAAAATGATGCAATCCACGTGCTTCCTAATGCCACGATACTGCCACCCACCGGCGCATTCGCCAGTTTGTCCCTGGTTAACTATAGATTTTATAAAAAAGCTAGACCTTGAGCAGCAGTTCTACAAAGAGTATTTAGTTTTATATATAGGGTTCACGTGACTCATATTTCCTGCGATGAGCCATATGTTTGTCAAAACACATCGTGTAGATTATTATCTTCGCAGGAAAAATTTCATCAGCATGACTTCATTGAAATGAGAACGTTAGCGACATTAACATATCTTTTGGTGACCGGAACGCCATTCGCTACATGCTGCTAATTCATTGCCTCGAAAACTATGCGTATGAGGGAAGTTACCTGGTATTCTCTTCTGTTCAAAAAAAACAAAGATTACCCACTTGTACTACTTAGCGCATAAATAGGGGTTATCCCACAATCTTTTCACGGGACTGAAGTGTAATCACAACACGGAAGTGAGAACGACCTGCGTAAATTCAGTTTTTCGTTACATAGACAGAGGTATTTCCACGGAACAGCGACCTCTTTTGTGGGAGCATAAAAAATAACCTTTTTGTTTTGCTCTCTTGGATACCATCAAATCCTGTATTGGCCGAATCCCAGAAAGGTGGGCTAGTTGGTTTAAGTTCGTAATGAAGTGAAAAGAGATGAAGTGCTGGCACGAATACAAAAAAGACGTGATGTCAGGACATGCGCTTTACTCACAACTGAAACTTTTATCGAAACGTGTAGTTTTTATTGCTGCATATGTCTTTTTAACAGGCCGCGCACGCTCTAGTACGTTCACCTTGTTCGCTTTTCACCTTTTGTGATGGTGCTGGCTGTATACAAGAAACCTTTTCAATAGAAACTTAAGTTGTGAGTACAGCACATGTCGGGTCATCCTTTCGTTTTTTTTTGTATTTCTTCCAGCGCTGCTCCTTTTTTTTTCAATACGAAGCTGTAATTGCCTTATGCACTCTCAGTCAAGCATCCCAAAAAGTGTCAATTTTTGGAAAAGATTCCACGCTTCGTAGTCCTTCTTGTGACGAAAGGACAAAACTATGTTCTAGGGCAGTCATTGCGCAATTTATATGAGGGCGTAATTACCTAATTTCATTTTGACTAACGACCACTATTCATACTGCCCAGAGAGGTGTTCCAGGGTGGTATATAGAATCGAACAAAATACACGTTTGAACAAGAAAACAAAAGCACAAACTTCAGGCCTGCGCTGAACGCGCAGCACTCTCACAGAAAAAGCTGAAATAGCGGGATTTCAGAGCTTTTTTTCAACACTATTTGGGCAACTATCACGCACATTTGCAGGGTACCAACTACGCCAGTCATTGTGTAGTAGGCAGGCAATCACTATGCCATCCTTCGTCATTTTTTTGAAAAGCGTTGTACTTGCTGCACACAATTGCAAGAAAGTTTGCACTATTTTTTGTGCTGTGCTTGACGACGATGAAAAATTATGGCAGAAGCTTTTGTAATCCCCACAATTCCTCGGTGTGGCTATGCAACACTGTTAATATGTGAACAAGACCGAACTTTTGTGAATGCTTGCAGCATTAGACGACCCACTCTTTGCACGATTCGCACTATGTGTCACTTGATTATTGTTTTGTTGTTTCAAAATGCTCTATTTCGCATATCAAGGCAATTCCTTTCCCAACACCAAGCCTGCCTAAGGCTAGTTTGCAAACCAAATGCGAGCACCGGGTTGGCTCAGTGGTAGAATACTGTGCTGGCACGCAAGGGACCTGGTTTCGAATCGCATTGTGTTCTTAGTGATTTTTGTTCACAAGCTTTTTTTTTATTTCAAGTGATAGTAAATACGAACACCGCTGGTGGCGGCGGACAACTACGGCGCGCACGTGAGCCGTGCTGCGATTTCATAACAGCTTTCGCTGTAGTAAACAATTATTAAATATTCCAATTAAACTCAGCCTAGTACAATATTGCAGTATGATGCGTCTTCCATGCAGGTGATGAAGGAGGGAAGGCGATTAGTGTGGTATTTTGCCAAAAAGAGTTTGAGAACACATTTGTGTGCAGAAAAGAATGAAAACTTAAAACTGGTGATCGAAACACGATGATGATATGTACGTTAGTTTTAAAATGAGTTCCTGTTTATGTATACATAGGTCCCAGGCAACTTAGCACACGTAGATTCAAATGCACGTAAAGTGTGATGTTTTAACGGCCCAAGCGTCACAACAACTCATCTGGGGGAATGAGCTGAGTTTTTGTCCGCCTTAAGACATATTGGCAGTGCACGTTTCGATGGCAACCGAATTGACAGGCTTGACAAGACCAGCAACACCTTGAATAGTCCTCGACTTGATGCGGGCAAGTTTTTCTGTTGCTTCAGAGTGAAAGTGAACCCATAGACATTTTGGAATGCCCCTTTCATCCAGCTGTATGTTCATCAGTGAACCCACCCATCAATATTTACGGAAAGCATATAAACGTATGGCTTGTCCAAACAAAGTACATGCTTTCTTCAAATATGTTTCTTTTAAGTCCATTGAGAGTAGGTCAGTGGTAAATGGTGTAAATACATAGCTCGCCGTTAGTGAGATGGACAGTGCCAGCGGTGTGTCCTAGTTTGTGAATGCAGCAAGCTGAGAATTGAGGGATCACTAGTTCGAATATCTGGTTGGTGCCTTGGAAGTTTTTTTCTCTGCACTATTTTTCGCTTTTTCATTTTTATAAATATATGCATACGTATACATATCTGGGACATGATGGTGACGATGGCAGCGAAAATCAGTCGACAGTGTAAATATAAATGTTATCACAATGAGACAACCTTTTCTTTTACGCTATGCTTTGTCGTTTAGTTTGATTGCAGCATCATCAACATTTACGTGATCATTTCTGGCTGACGTGCCTGTGACGCAAAACCTAAATATATTTCTCAGTCTTTCTAGTATGCCTGCCTATCGCACGAGATCACCGCTCTCAGTTCTTAGCGCGCAGCGGGCATGTAAATATGCCTCGCATAATAGCCTCTCGCTAAATATCAAGTGCGTGTTGTATTTCGACATGTACAGGGCTGGTGAATAGTTCCTAGGCCACTATCGCATGCATTGCTATGGCAGCGTGGCCGGATAACTTTTGACCTACCGTTTACGTGCTGAGGGGTGCAGTGCCGCTGAAATTTATAGACCATGTGATTCATGTTAACAGTGCTACTTGCATATAATGGAAGCAAGGTGGGAGAGTGGTGTAACAGATTGCACAGATGTTCATAATGGTGGCGTATAGAGCAGGAATCGAGTGTCAACTGATGATCACTTTCAGCGAGTGTGTCAGGTGGTTCGGCAAAATCATTGGGCCAAACTATGTGTACCGGCTTATTTATTGCCTCAAATATGGCGGTCAGCTCTCTATAACATCGTGAGTGAGAGGCCCCAGTACTGCAAATTATGTGCAAGATGGCTTTCCAAAACGTTGGCTGAACATTATTAACCGCCACGAATGGACGCTAAGTTAACGTTTCTCCCATGCTATCATGAGTAATGTGGATTTTTTTAGCAGAATAATCACAGGGAACAAGTCATAGGTCCCTCTCCAAACTAAAAAAAAAAGGAAAGTTCATTCCGAACAGTGAAGCATTTTGATTTCACGAGAACGAAGAAGTTCAAGCGAACAGGTTTGCAGATTTTCCAGTGCATGCACCGACACGTAACATAATAGCTATAGATGCTTCCAGGAATAAGGAAAGGGCAGGCGTAGGAATAGTCTCCCCGTCATTTAGCTGATCATTCGCCCTGAGGCTACCCGATTTCGTTCCGCTTTTTGAAGTTGAGCTCATGATTGTCATGATGGCACTGCAAAAAGTTCCGGTGTATGAGAACAGGGCAGTAATAATAACTAATTTCTCGGTATACACAGCTCTTACAGCTTGTCATACCTCTCGTACCAACACAACGTTACAATCTTTACTACTGTCTTAGTGTTACGATCTTTGCTTCCGTCTTAGCTGTAGTATGTGAAATTAGCATGGGTCCCAGGTCAATGTGTTAAAATTACATGAAACAACCTATGCCTTAGCTAGCGCATCGCTATCTCTCACAACAGTTCAGGCTCTTCCAGTGGTAAAATACTTCACCGCAATCAGGTATAGAAGATTAGCTATTCACACAGATTTTATGGAAGCAATAACCACCTGGACGGAATATGAGTACCTAAAATTTCTATGAAAGTCGCAATGACGCCAATCTCGACAAGCATAAATGGCGATCACTAGATTTTGATGCCGCGTCCCGCCATTAATATTATAGTTGCACAGAGCTGGTCTGACAATATCACCCTTCTGCCAATTATGTGGAGAGATAGCAAATATTAAACGTTATTTCTTGCATGTCGAAGATATTCTCCTACTATAACTCTAATAATTATTATTTCTCTTCTCATTACACCATCGGAAATCTCGCAACCTGCGGGCCAGCAGCCGGGTGCCTTAGCCACTAGACCACCATGATGGGGCTCCTTCATGACAAAGAACAAAAGCACAGTGTAGCAGCTGCAACAAAGAAGCTCCTGGAGCGTTTTTTGGCGGGAAGTGTTCCATCACCCACCATACAGCCGAGATCTAACTCCTTTCGATTACCATCTCTTTCTTCATTTGAAACTCTACCTAGAATGGCAGAAGTTTGATTGATTGATTGATTTGTGGGGTTTAACGTCCCAAAACCACAATATGATTATGAGAGACGCCGTAGTGGTGGGCTCCGGAAATTTCGACCACCTGGGGTTCTTTAACGTGCACCCATATCTGAGCACACGGGCCTACAACATTTTCGCCTCCATCGGAAATGCAGCCGCCACAGGCGGGATTTGATCCCGCGACCTGCGGGTCAGCAGCCGAGTACCTTAGCCACTAGACCACCGCGGCGGGATAATGGCAGAAGTTTGACTCAGGCAGTGAGCTGCAGACTGGCGTACAATAATGAATGAAAAAGTAGCCCTCGTAATATCATTTCCTCTTAGTAACTGTCATTGAAATGCCTGTTCGTACATATTCGAACACAGCCCACGCATCTTTTTTGTGGGCATACTCTACTTGCTTTTAGGGGCGAAGCTCTTCTCTCTCGGCGCAAGTACCACGTTACGCCGCGCCACTAGTTCCCGAGGCTAGCGCCAGCGCTTTTGGCGCTCTTCCCTTCCTATCGCCGGGTGCTCAGGTAGTGCACATCTCCCCGCTGTTATTCATCACGAACACCTTGAAAGCGACATGCAGTGGTGCGGAGAGCTCGCAACGTGGCTGCAATGTGGACCCGGCATCAAGACTTTGCAGTGAGAGCTCGCGAGCCTGAAGAAAGACGGCAGTATTGGTAACAACCGCAAGACAGCGCCAGCATTAATCGGGAGGTGGTGCCAGTGGCGAGGGCTCGCGCAGTCGAGTCAAAGTGGACTCGTCGACAGGCGGATCCCCAAGTGAGAACCCGTGAAGCAGAGGCGGCACGCCAGCAGAGGTGAGAGAACCTGCTATTATAGCTGGTGCGGGAAGAAGCGGTGAAGTGCCGAAAGCGGTCGCAATATGAGGTTGGTGGCGCCAACGCGTGCTTTAAGCGCGACTTCCTCAATCGCTCCTTAGGCCACAGCTTTAAGGTATGCGACAGCTTGTGGTTTGACAACTTCACCCCCATTGTCTCCATCCGCAAGGGCCAGTGCCGGGCCAACGCTACAACCGTGATCCGAGGCGAGTTCCAGGTCGCTGCCAGATCATTGGCAGCGCCAACTGATTACATTGAGTGCCACGTTTGCTCCTTGTGCAAACACTTTTTGGTGGCGGGAAAGGTACCGACCATGAGTGTAACGCACAGGTGCCGCTACCCTCCCAGGCACGACCACCTGCCCATGCTCAACCCAGTCTAAGAAGGCATGATGCTCCACGATTACCCACGTTGGAGTCCTGGTGGTAGACGACTGCTGGCTAGTCTCTCCCATGATGTTCCGCTACGGTCTCTCGTGCAGTTCGTACGACCACAAGCGTCTCACCACCATCAAAGAGGCGTGTATCGACATCTCTTTCTTCAATTTTTAACTACAAGCTGTATCCTCTCACCACATACTTCACCCACCACAAAATTATATATTCAAAGGAAAATGCGTCCCACAACTTTGTAATCAGTAATGTAATCAGGAATGTAATCCTTGTAATACATTCATCGATATGTAAATAAAAAACATAGTATCTATAATCGTACGTGCAATCGCCTTTGTAACAACGTGCCAAGTCTTTATAAAATGTTTGGCCGAAAGTTTCATGGTTTTTCCGATAAGCATCGCAGCTTCGCCCTACTCATCAGTATTCACTTTGTGGAGAAATCGGGGTTTTTCGTGTGTTTGTGCCTGTTTCTGCTTTGAAGCACTGCAGCTACTGCCGGACTATAGGGCACGCCTTAATATTCTGTCAGAACGACTGTCCCTGTTTTGTTCTTATATATATAGTGCAGTGCAGCATACCTCACCATAGCATATGGTGAGCCTCTCTGCTTCTTTCTTTTTCCTCTTTCTCTGGTTATAATATTCTCAAAATTAAAAAAAAACTTCCTTATAACGTATTCTTTAAGTTAGTAAAGTCGCAGGTGGTTTACCCAATGAGACTAAAAGAAATTTGTCTCCTCGACATAAATAATTCTTCCACCAATATTTGCTGGGGCAGTGTGTGCACATGATGGAGAGCTTCGTGTTCTCAGTAATTTTCTGTTAGGGATGCTGCAATATAATCAAGGTTCCTAGGTAACAATGAAATATTGCCGGATGACGGTACAGACATAGATGCGGGTTCACAAACGGTATAGAGCTTGAGTGGAACTACATAAATCTCTTCTCTGAAGTCTGTTAACGAAAAAAAAACGGTTAGATACTTTACTAAGTCATTTGTATGAAAGGAGAAAAATACGAACATACATTATGTACTATTAAACTTTGACCTTAAGTTTTTTCTTAAATGCTTTCAAGCAATTAATTTAAGTGATTACACGGCTACCCTCTCAGGCAGAATTTCCAGGTCGCTTTGAAGAAGCAGCGTATTTTATTTTTGAATTTCTATACCTATATTTTCAGTTTCTTTCCTCGGACATGTGCTTGCCTCTAGCTTTTAACGGGACGGTGCCGTACGACCAGTAAACTTCAAAGTTCGAGGCCATTAAAGCAATCTTGAGGATTGATGCTTTGCCTTTTATTAGTAAGAATGTTCAAAAGAAGCAATGTTTTCATTGTTCTTTGTGCGTTAAGGTTTTCTTGATCATGCTCGCCTTTCCACCATACCCCCAGTTTTAGATGGGCCATTAATTAAACATCTCTTGACTTTCTAGTGCGTGCTGTAGCAGCAGCACACGCACCTAGCTTATACTGAAAAGACAGTCGGGTTCACGCGGCCTGTCGTTTGCAATTACTGTTGCGTAAGAATTGAATACGTCTTTTAAATTCGCCCACCCACTTTCGTGTTGTTTACATTGGAAAAAGTCTGCCTAGCTTTTTGTTTGTTTGTCTTGAATAACACCGATAGAAATGTCTGGTGGAACCCTCATTTTTTTTTCACAGCACAATAGCGTTGCAATTATTTCAAAACATTTTAGCACTGCCGATGCAACAAAAAAGAACTGCAACTTTGTTTCTTACTTATTTTATGGAGCGGAAAAAAATCGCGATAGGCGTAGTACCGCCTGTATGATTTCGCATTACTGCAATGCCTTTCGTGACACTCCAGCTAGATCGGAGATAACGGCATCCACATAATTTCTATGTCGTGTTCAAATAATTTTTAAAAAGCCTGTCTAAACATCTTACACAAGAAAGGGCACAGTGTAAGGAGTTTCTCGCTGGATTTCGTGCCGACCGGTTATGCCCACGCGATCTTCGGCAACAGCGAAGCTCTGGCCGAATGGCTCGCCCTACGCCATCTCCCGACGACGCCAAGAGCTCTCGCTGAGTGGTGCCCCGTCCATGGACTTCTGCGACCGTGTGCATCTTTCCTATCTTCTGCATACTTCCGTATGTGGCTGTACCTGCGCCTCTCTCTATCTCTATACCTTTAATTCCTGTCTTTTTTAATCCCTCCTTACCCTAATCTCTCGTGAGCTACTGTTGAGGTGTCCTCCCCCTGAGAGACAGCTACGGAGCTCACTTTTACCTTTTTTCATTTAAGAATCACCCCTCTTCCTCGCTCATCTTCTACAGCCAGCAGAAGTGAAGTCTAAAGAGTTCTCATGTAATGCGTGTGTTTTTTTGTTTACGCTCTAATCCTGGCGAAGTGTGCGTGTAGAAACGCAGAATTGATCCCAGTTCCTCGCGTGTTCGAGCGAAGAAGGGAGCAAGTGTATTTCGATGATGCACACTTCGTTTGCTGCTGACTTACTGCTTCATTCATTTCACTAATCATGGTTCCTATTTTTAGACAGTGCCGAAAAGGCCCCAATATCTAATCGGCTAAGCGCTAAAAGCTGAAGCAACTCGTTCAGAACACAGCTGAAGGGCACTAAATGAATTTGGCCAATAGAGTGGTTAGATAATTGAATTGAGAGAGTGGCATTCATGCGTTCTCTTGATTCAATAAAGTCTTAAGAAAACGCTTGTGTTGATCAAACTGAGACTGTAGGGCTCCTAATGCCCATACGCAAAAAAAAAAAACACATTTCGCAAGTTTGTTCACGGGCACATGAACTGGCCAATGCAAGGCTTGTTTTTGTGGGAGCCTGTGTGCGTGCGTTCTCGTTTCAGAAGCTGCTGTGCGTTTCCGAAATAAGGGAGAGCTGCGCCAGCTGATCAGTATTCATTCCAAAATACAAGACTTGCGGACACGGAAACGAGAAAGTGGTCACCGTATCTTGTGGTGTCCTGACTTCTGTCTTGTGTCCGTGTTTGCACGCCTCGTCTTTTGGAATGCGTAATCAGGTTTTCATCGCTTACTTTCCTTATTTTTAGTCTCAATGAACGGGTTGTATTAGCGAAAGTAACCTCGTCAATAATAGCGAACAGCGGTGAACCATTCCAAGCTCTTTTATGTTCAATTAAAGTCCTACTACGATTATTTTTGGTACAAGAAAATACAAACGAAAACCCAAGACAAGGACAAAGTAAAGGGCACGCTCATTCACACCTTCCCTGGTTTTCCGACTGATTAACGGAACCGTTTTACACATGAACAAACCGACCCAGCTCTTTAGGCTCCTCAACTATGCCGGTAGTAAAACATTAGTGTAGAGTTGCAAGTAACAACATGCCATGAAAAGAGTTGCACGGAAACGCGTCTTGTAAGCAAAGACGGGTTCTCTAGAAAAACGCCAGGCCTGCGTGGAAGGCGCATGCAGGACAGTCACAGCGAAAGCTAAAATAGCGGCCCTTCCGAGCCTTTTTTTAAACACTCATTGAGTAACTGCTGCAAGCACGCTTGCTTGATTCCAACTATGGCATTAAAAATAAATATTTGAGGGTAGTAGGCCGAGATTCGCTATGTTATTTTTCATCATTCTTCTGAGAAGCATTGTATCCGCTGAACTATTGCGAGGAATATGTGCCGATTGTGCATGCAGTGACTGACGACGATGAAGAATTATGCCTGAGGAGGATATGCGCCACAGTTAATAGGTAAACAAAAACAAGTATTTGGTAATGCGTTGGAGCATTGGACCACCCACTCGTTACGCTACTCGCATTGTGCGATGACTGCTTGTTCTTTTCGCTGTTTTAAAACACTTTATTAGCTTTATTTACGCGATTGCTTTCCCGATATCACGCCTGCGTAAAGAGAGTTTGCCAACAAGTCGCAAGCACCGGCATAGCTCAGTGATAGAATACTGGGCTGGCACCAGCGGACCCAGGTTCGAGCCCCACTGTGTCATTAGTACTGGGCTTTTTTTTCTAGCTTCACGTGATGTGGCTACGGACACCAGCGGCAGCGGCGATGGACAACTACGGCGCGGCGCAAGACCGGAGCTGGCATCTCTAAACAGCTTTCGCTGTAATAACAGAAAATGGGCAAGAAATTGACTGGTGCATTGGGATAACTGATGCAAACATGATAATCATTACATGCGCGTCATGTAAGAACGTGACTATAAGCCATGCTCATGATGCGCTCGTGGCCGTTTTGCTAGCTTCACATATACCAAATTTGGTATTACGTGACACGAATGGACGACGAAGGTATATGATACGTCAAAAAATAGTAATCAGGACATGCTAGCCATATAAAACATGACTACGTGCTATGCTCATAGCGCGCTCGCGGCCATTGTGCCAGCTTCACATATACGAAATTTAGTATGAATGGGGAAGGTATGTGACTGGTCGACACATGGTAATCACGACATGCGTGTCATGTGAACACATGACTACATGCCAAACTCATTATGCCCTGGCGGCCGTTTCGCTATAGCTTCACAAACACCAAATTTATTATTCCGTAGCGTGAATTGATGATAAATTTAAATGACAAATCTAAACATAATAATCATGATGTGCGTGTCATGTAAAACATGACTATATGCTACGCTCATAGCGCGCTCGTGTCCATTTCGCTAGCTTCACAAATACCAAACTTGGTATTATGTGACCTGATTTCACGACGTGATGGAATTTCACAAATGCAAGGCGCAAGCACGATAATCATTACATGGAAGTCACGTACGGCATAACTTGCCCGCCTACCACTGCTGGTGCTAGTACTGCAAACTTTAGTAGTACCGTCGTTACGCTACTATAAACTTGTATATGATCTAGATACGTGAGTGTGCATAACACTACCACTTGTGTTTAGTATGTACTATGTCCGTTCACCTCGTAACGTTGTGCTGAGTTTTAAAAGGCATTTCAACCTTCCCCATTCGTGCTTCACATATCATCGATTCCTATTATATACGTGGTATCTGCCAATTTTTTCATAGTATGATATTAGAAAAGCTCGTTGGCTTTCGTTTTTTCTGATGCAATGGCTGTGAGCGCGGACGTTCCCGCTAAATGAACGAGATTGCTTGCAGGTTTAGAACACTTTATGAACCTAAAAATCATGCACAAAACAAACTTCACAAACACACAAGAAAGCACGCCCTAGCCAACTAGCGTCTCAAACCTCAAATGGAAGTTATGTGCTCTAAGTCGACGCACGATCACGCACTTGACTCTTCATCACATTGAGAGAAGCGTAATGCTGAAGCATGGTGGTAAAATGAGGTTCTGAGTGGTGAGAGAGCAGCTTCAAGGAGGTTGGCACAGCTTCCTGGGAACTCGCACGGGAGCTTGATGATTGTGGTGGAGAAGCCCAGGAGGCAGAGGTGGTTGGCGACCACATTGAGCCAATAGCCTCAACTCGTAGACCACCAGAACGTTGAGGTACGACCCTCAACTCACACCCTCTTCTCCTTTCTTTTCTTCTCTCCCGTGCCACTCCTTGTGTTTCCGCTTCTTTTGAGCGTGTCTCAACGTCCTTGTCGTCTTCTTTAAGTGCCGAACGCATAGCTGCACTTGCTCATTAGCGCGCACATCACCATCACCACCACCGCCGCCACCATCATAATCATTATCATGAAAAACATCGTCATCATCAGCCTGACTACGCCCACCGCTTAGCGAAGACCTCTCCCATGATCCACCAATCAAACCGGTCTTGTGCTTTTGTGCCACCACGATATACTTGCGAGCATTTCACTCTTATGGGCCCATCTCACTTTCTGTCTCACCTCCGTGCGTTTGCCTTCTCTGGGAATCCAGTCAGTACTCTTAATGACCACTGGTTATCCTGACTACGTGCTACGTGTCCGGCCCATGTCCATTTCTTTTTCTTGATTTCAGCTATGATATCCTTAACCTCAGTTTGTTCCTTGACCCACCCAGCTCTGTTATTTTCTCTTCAGGTTACACCTATTATTTATCTTTCCATGTCTCGCTGCGTCGTCTCGAATTTAAGCTGAACTTTCTCTGTAAGCCTCCAGATTTCTGCTCCGTAGGTAAGTACCGACAAGATGAAGCAGGTTAATAATAACAACAACAATAATAATAATAATATAATAATAATAATAATAATAATAATAATAATAATAAAAACAAATTTTTTCTTCAAAAAGCAGTTATTTTGGCTAGGCCTGCCAAAGCGCAACGGAGGCTTGAGCGGCAAAACACGGCAGGCAGAAAACAAAACTGAACGCGTTACATGATTGTAGTAATTCGCACAATATAGATTATAGGACAAAATAACATGCGTTCCTCTTGATGGTTCCTCTTGGTAATTACCACTCATCATTCAAGAATGCTAGCCGAATGTGATCCACCCCATTCTTATTCTTCTAGTCATTTCACTCTGATGGTACGCGTCTCCGTGGTTACTAGCTCTCTTAAGTAAACATATTTCTTTACAACTTCCAGCCTTTCTGCACCTATCGCAAAGTGCATTTTTTTGCAGAAACTGTTGCACATAACTTTAGTTTTGTGGATATTTTCAGACCTACTCTTCTGCTTTCCGTGTCGAGTTACTCATCAAGACAATGTCCCCAGCGTAATCGCAGGTTACTAAGATATTCTCCTTTAACTATTATCCTTAACTCACCTCAGTCAAGCAGCCTGAAAACCTTCTCTAAACACGCAGTGAATATCTTTAAGATATTGTGTCTCCCTACCTTACACTATTCTTTATTGAAATTCTTTCGCTTTACTAATGGGGAACTCCCCGCCACGTTTTTCTAGAGGCTATGGTACTCGGCTGCTGACCCGCCGGTCGTGGGACCGAATCCCGGCTGCGGCGGCTGCATTTTCGATGGAGGTGGAATCACTGTAGGCCCCCTGGGATCAGCTTTCGGTGCACGTTAAGGAACCACAGGTGGTCGAATTTCCAGAGCCCTCCACTACGGCGTCTCTTATAATCATATAGTGATTTTGGGACGTTACATCTCACATATCATATCATTATCCTTACGGAGAACTATGGTTGCTTTGGATCCATTGTAGATTTCTTCCAGTAGGTTTATGCATGGGGTTCGTCGATGCCCTAAGTACGTGGTGCCTGCATTACTCCTGATGTCTTGACTGAGTCAAACGACTTCTATGAAAGCTATGTATAAATGCCGATTGTATTACATGCATTTCTCTATTACCTGATAGATATTTAGAATATGGTCCATTGAGTGCGAATATGGCCTCTACGAAACACTGCTTGGCGCACTGGTTGATTGAACTCTAATTACGCTTTAATTCTATTAGGTATTATTTTTGTAATTAGTTTGAATAGTATATAGAGTAAGCTGATCGGCCTGTAATTTTTCAAGTCCTTGACATCTCCTTTTTTATTGATTAAGATGAAGTTGGCTTTCTTCCAAGATTCTGGTACCTTTCCAGTCAAAGACACTTTGTGTATACTGTGGCCAGTTTTTCTAACATAATTTCTCGTTCATGTTGCATCATGTCTGATGTTACCTTATCGTCACCAGTGGCTTTGGCTCTTTGCATTCCTTCTAGAGCTTTCCTTACTTCTCTTGGCCTTACTGGTAGGATATCGAATTCCTCTTGGGCTATTATTGCCTTTAAAGATATCATCCTGGTTGTTTCGGCTTCTGTAGAGCTCTCTGTAGATTTCTTCGCCACCTCAACTAAACTATTCATATTGGTTATGACATTGCCTTTCTTCCCGTAATCCACTGATCGGCGCGCACACCACAGTGATGTTACTCGAGAAGCTGAAATATGGGTTACTACAGCGTAATCGATAAAGTTCAAGGTGGCTTGTGTAAGTGCAGCTTTCGCATATGGCAGCAGTCTGTGTAAAGGGTGCACGTTTAAACAACGAGCATTTATACGAGTGAAATCTTTTCGAACTAGCTATACACCCACTGCGTGGTCTTAAGGTAATGCGCTTGGTGACGCGGGTGCCTTTTATAATGGGTGGCAGGAATTAAACCATGAAGTCCTTGTGATAATCATATGTTCTGACACCCGATGACGACGAACGCTTGTACCCTACAATATTACTGCGACATTACATTTTGTATTGAGAAGCCCGCACACACGATGCGTGTGTTTGTAAAGCACATGGACGTGATTCTCACTGCATTTCAAAGGAGAGGAAGGTATTTTAGGTGTATTTGCAAATAGGGGCGTGGTTGTCCGGTAGGACACCTGCTTGTCATGCGAACGGCCTTGGTTCAATCATGTTGTCTTGCTCATAACCAACGACATCGATGCCGATGCCAAGACCAGATGGTTTTTGTTTCACAAAAAGAGCTTGGGAACACTATCGCCTTAACACCGGTTTGTCTCATGTGGTGCGTCACTCAAATCTGTCCCGACTACCTCTCTGATGGCGCGGGTGAAAATTCTGTTCGACATTGGGCGTTTTCATTTTTCAGTTTATTTTTTCATGTCGAGTTGATGCCTGTTCATGTATATTGGTTATGCCTCTGACATCGACGGCAGAAGTGCGCACTAAGACGAGCGGTATGGACGAATACAGCACTTTGTGGAGATGGCCTGCCTCTGAGGAAGGGCTGAAGGCTTCGCGTGTTCTTACTTGATAAGCACGTAGGATATCGCTTATCACTTTTGAGCAAGCTCGCGTCTCAGTTGAAACAGTGAGTGGAAATTAATCGGGCAGAATTTTTTTATAGTGAAGAGGGCTTCTTTCACGTTTGCCGAAAACTCTCGATACCAGGAGGCTTTTTTTACTTTTTTAACACGCAATAATTAAATGAATGATCTCTTGAAATTGAAACAGCGGTTGGCAATACTACGCAATACTCGTGTTACCTATAGAATGTCTATCTGTTTTCACGTAACGTTTTTTTGCGGTTACGCGAAGACCTTTTGTTCCTTGGCAGAGCTGTTGCACTTTCCGTTTCAATGGACTGGTGTGTGTTTCAAAAGTTAAACGCAAATCTAAACGATCACATTGTTTCAAATAGGACTTTTTTTTACTCTGAGCACCAGCTCGTACCACTTTGTGCACACACACACACACACACACACACACACACACATACACACACACACACACACATATATATATATATATATATATATATATATATATATATATATATATATATATATATATATATATATATATATATTGTGATGAGCGAGACAGAGAACAAAAGACAACACCACCCGATCCTGGGCCAGCTGTTCTTATTCTGACTTCTTCTTCCTCTACCTTCTCTTAGCTGCCCACGCACCCCAGCCCCAGCGTCTTTCTTCGTCTTGACACTCGGCCATGACTGCGCGCGCGCGAAGCTGGCGGCAAAGTTTCTGCTGGGTGGGCTTGGCTGCATTGTGGTGGTCGTCCCGAAACATATTGCAACATGGTGTGATGGTCTGGGGAAAGCGTCTCTGGTGGACGACACTGGCTGCCTCGAGCCGGTCGGTCAATGCCACGGTGCGCCTCTGCTTGAAGATCTGTCAGTGTGTACTCAGGTGGGCGGAAATGGCTTTGTCGCTGCGGTTGAACTCGTCCATGGTATAACGTTTCCTGACAACTCGTAGAATACCGCTCAGGCGGACGGCCCTGACTGTTCCAGCAAGGTCGCAGAGTAACCTGAAAATGCTGGTGTTTGTCCCACCGCCCTTGGTGGACTGAACTGCAGCGGGACGCTCTGTGAGGCAGCCGTGTGGACCTTTGTGCCATTTCTCGAAATGAGTTGCGACGCAGCTCATGGTTGGGCATCAATACCACAGCAGAACTCTCTGAAGTTGTCCAGCTGGTGGCTTCTGGCGAACCGTCGCTTGCAGACTTGGTGTCCTGGGAGGGAACAGCACGAGGGCTGGTCCTCGACAAGTTCTCAATGGCAGTGGCCTCAGCATGGCTAGGTTTCTGGCTTTTCTCAAAGGAAACATCCCCTGGGAGCCAAGTGTCTGCACGGCTGAGCGTATGTGCGTCTTCATGTATGAGTCGTCTGCAAACATGGCTGTGTCAGGTTACGGATGATCTTGTTCGCATCCTCAGAAAGGCCTGCTTTGTGAAGCGGTAAGGAGTGCATTTTGTTTCCGACGATCATGGTCTGATGGGGTTCAGTAGTGTCTGGTACGATAGATGTGAGCGCCTCCATGTCCTCAAACGACAACGAGCGCGAGGACAGTATCTCCTGAGGAAGGTATGGTGGTGGTATTGTCGGGTCTAATACCGATGCAGAGTTCACGACCTGCGAAGGAGGACTGTGGTCACTTTGGTCACGGTCAGCAGCAGGAAACTCCTCGATATACTTCATTTCTCGAGAGACTTCTTTTTTCAAGGCGGAAATGCTCTCATGTTCAGTTACTGAATCATTTAAAGCATGCAGACCCGCTTCCGTCTGGTCAAAAATGAGCATGGTGAAATCCACAGGCACGTGCGTTTGATGACGCGGTAGAATGTCCAGTAAGATGGAGGCTGGCGCCTCAGCGTCTGCTGAATGGTCTGACGACTCCGGATGGTGTTCGTTGGGGCCTGTCGCGGGGCGTTTTGCAAAACTTGCCGTGAAAAACCTACCGGACACAGGCGCACCATCGGGCCGCCGCTCCATGACAGCTGAAATGCCTGTGCAAGGCAGAGCTACGCGATCGTGATTGTTGCCTACATCTTGGTCACCGAAGATGACAGGATGGTAGGGGCTCGAACCGCTTCCTCTAAGTGGAGCTTTTCCCGAGTTCTATCTTAATTGAGAGAAGGTCGAGTTGCAAGAACAGGTGGCACAGGGAATCGGACCAAAAGCAGCTATGAGTTTGAAGCTCGACTCCGCCCATGACTGCTGCTTCCAACCTTCATACCGGTGCCACGCCGCTGCACCTTCCCGAAGACGGTCTATAGGCACACACCATTTCTGATTTTCTGTCCAGGCCTCGCGCATTGCTATCGCGTTGACGATTGCCACCCAGCTGTCGGCATCGTTCCGGACCCCGTGGAATTCTGGTAGTTCGCAGACGGCTGGTGATTGTGAGGTGGCAAGTGGCAACGCAGAGATCACCAACGCGAAGTAGTCGAGCTGGTATGAGAGCTCGATCAGAGAAGACCAAAGCTCCCTGCGCTGCTCCGGTGTGCTTGCCTCAAAGTCGTATGAGGCAGCAACACCCAACACTGCGTTAATGTCAGGCAAAGCTGGCAACATTGTAGGAGCTCGCTCGGCGATCAACGCTGTCAGTTCGTTAGTCTCGGCGCGGAGCAGTGCGATGGTACGCCGCACCTCCACGGCACTGTCGCACGAGGCTTCTGAACCGCTGTGGTTCGCGTCCGTGAAGTACGTGGTTCTAGTAGTACTCACGGTGGTGACACGCACGTCCAAGGAAGCATGAACAGCGTTTCTTGGCGGCTCATGTGTTGGAATAGTTCCGGACAGGGAATGCAGGCCGTGGGAAGCTTGAACAGCATTCCCAAAGGACAGGAGTCCGTGCGTATTACAGCCGCGAAGTGGTAGCATAGTGTCCATTGGGTGATGCCCTGGTACCAAAGAGGAGGCATGGACACTATTCACTGATGGTCCGATGGGCAGCTGAAGTGGCGGCCGGGTTGTTGACTCCATATATATATATATATATATATATATATATATATATATATATATATATATATATATATATATATTGTAGGCATCTATTATGCGCTTCATCCTCATCTGAACAGCAGTCAATCACCATTATATGTCCTGGCTGACAATCATCATCTTCTTGGCACGAGCGCTTCTTGGTCGGGTCCGTTGCACTTGTTCGTTCCCGAGTTCACAACGAATAAACCTCGTTACAACCGAGTCGTCATACGTGGTGGAGGTGGAGTGACGTTCCTAGTACCTCTCCTTACAACGCCTACTCGCTGGAGCTCCGTTCAGGCCGCCGCTTGGACCCTCAGTCCGCCAACATGTCTCAGAGTGAGTGGGTGGATGCCCGTTCTGCTCCCGTCTCTGCGCCGCAAGCCATCACTGCGCCGCAAGCTCCTCCTCTTTACATCGTAAATTACCAGCGTGACCCTCTGATCTTCGCTGGTCTCCGCAGCGAAGATGTGGAGGACTGGCTCGATAACTACGAGCGAGTAAGCGCAACTCATCACTGGAACAACTCTAACAAGCTCCGCCGAGTATCGCTTTATCTCACGGGCGTTACCAAGACATGGTTCTTGAACCATGAGACCGACCTCACCGACTGGCCTGCCTTCAAGCAGCAGCTTCGCCAAGTATTTGGCACGCCAGCCGTTCGTTCCGCTCTAGCGAGGAGGGCCTTAGATACTCACCAACAACATCCCGGCGAGTCATACACATCTTACATCGAGGATGTCCTTGCGCTTTGCCGGCGCGTCAATTCTTCGATGTCCGAGTCGGACAAACTGCGCCACATCCTGAAGGGCATCGGAAGTATTGCCTACAATGCCCTTGTTGCCCAGAATCCTTCTACTCTCCCTGACGTCGTCTCTACGTGTCAGCGTCTTGACGAACTTGGTTCTGTTTGCCTTCAGTCGGGCAATAGTGAACACCGTACAGCAGACCGGGACCTGCGTGACATGATACGGGAGATCATACGCGAAGAACTCCAATCAATGGGCATCTCACCACCTTATCCATCTGTCACACAGCCTTCAAGCATGGCCCTGCGTGACATCGTAAGGGAGGAACTAACATCATTCACTGGTACAGCCTACGTACAGCCACCTCCGTCTAGCCCTCCAACGTACGCGCAAGTTGCGGCCGCGTCTCCTCGCAACGTAAACTCTACTTCACCGCTGCCATCATTCACGCCGGTTGCTGCTGCACCACTGGTCCACTTCCGGCCAATCCCACCCGACCCTCCGTCAGTCCACTTGAGTGCGCTATCTCCCGGTGCGCCGAACGCCCTCTACTACCCGCTTTGGCGCCCGTCTCGCCCAACATGCTTTTACTGTGGATATCGTGGCCATATATCGCGCTTCTGCCGCAAGCGCCACCAGGACGAGCGTCGCGGGTACGACATGCGCGAACGGGACTTTTCCAGAGGGGATTCTTACGCTCGGCGTTATTCATCTGGACAGCAGCGGTCTCCATCTCCGCCCGCGTCGACTGAGACGCAGAACACTTACCGTTAGAGCCGACGCCAATCACCTTCGCCCTTCCGTCGCTCCTCCTCTCCTCTTCGGCCAGCCTCGTTTACTACTGACAACCGGTCGGAAAACTAAATGATGCAGTTTTCGGAGGAGAAACTGCATGTAACAGTAGGACTCATATTCCTCCAGCACGCCCGTTCAACATGGTTTCTGTTACGGTGGAAGGAGTTCTCGTGGACGCTTTGGTGGACACCGGTGCTACAGTTTCTGTGATTAGGTATGATTTGTGCAAACGCCTGAAAAAAGTAATGACACCTTATAATGGACCCAATCTAGTCGAAGCCCAGGGGAACGCTATCCGCCCTTTTGCTCTTTGTAATGCTCGTATGTTTATTGATGACATTTTGCATTACACCGAGTTCACTGTGCTTACCCGGTGCTCTCACCAGCTAATTCTAGGGTGGGACTTCCTATCTTCTTCTTCAGCCACTATATGTTGTGGTGAACGGATTCTGCACCTAACTAATACGGACTCCATGTTCGACGAAGGCGTCTACAAGCCTCTACGCCTGTTCGCTCGCGAAGATCTTGAACTACCGCCACATCAAGAACAAATTGTGACCCTGATCTCTAAGGACATCGACCGCGGTGACGTCTTGGTGTCCCCTTCGTCGACTTGCATCGCAAAAGGCATAGCCCTTGCATCAGGTGTCGTACGCTTTCACCATGGCTCCGCGCTCGTCATTGCTACGAATGAAACGCCAGAGAAAGTTCTCCAGCCAGAGGGCACTGCAGTAGCCTGTGTTGTGGATGCTGAGCCTGTCAGCGTCACGCCACTCAACCCTGCCTCTACCAACGACCATTCTATGAGTAAGCCTGCCTCATCCTCTCCCTTCACAGCTCTTATCAGTGATGACTTAACAGCTATGCAGGCGCAGCAGTTGCTTGCGTTATTAACGAAACACGCCGATTCTTTCGACACCTGCTCCTCAACGTTGGGCCGAACTACCACAGCAGCGCATCGCATTCAGACGGAGGGAACATCTATTGTACATCGCCGCCCGTACCGCGTGTCTCTCGCTGAGCGAAAAATCATCGAGGAAAACGTCGCTGACATGCTCCAACGAAAAATAATTCGTCCATCAACTAGCCCTTGGTCATCCCCTGTTGTTTCGGTACGAAAAAAAGATGGCTCCGTGCACTTTTGCGTTGATTATCGGGCACTTAACAACATCACATGCAAGGACGTATACCTCATGCCACGCATCGACGACGCCCTTGATTCACTGCAAGGCGCCGAATACTTTTAAAGCCTTGATTTGCGTTCGGGATATTGGCGAATTCCCATGCACGATGACGACAAAGAAAAAACGGCATTTGCAACCCCCGATGGCCTATACGAATTTAACGTGATGCCTTTCGGGCTCTGCAATGCGCCCGCGACGTTTGAACGCATGATCGACACCGTCCTGCGTGGTCTGAAATGGAAGACGTGTCTCTGCTACCTTGATGGCATTATCATCTTTTTATCAATGTTTTCTCAGCACCTTAGCCGCTTGGATGACGTCCTAACATGCCTCGCCGGTGCGGGTCTGCAGCTCAACACTAAGAAGTGCCGTTTCGCCACCAAATCCATCAAGGTTCTCGGTCATGTCGTCAGCAAGGACGGTATTCGCCCTGACCCCGAAAAGATCGCTGCCATCCTTCGATTTCCATGCCCAACAAGACTTAAGGATTTGCGAAGTTTTCTTGGCCTCGCATCATATTTTCGTCGCTTCATACGAAATTTCGCTTCAATAGCTGCGCCACTTCACAAACTACTTGCATCTAATGCACCCTTTGTGTGGTCCGAGGAATGTCAGTCGGCGTTTCACCTATTGAAGAAAGCTTTGACGTCAGAGCCTGTACTCTGCCATTTTGATGACACCGCCCCAACACTCCTGCATACCGACGCCAGCGGCTGCGGTATAGGTGCTGTTCTCCTCCAACGCGATAACTCTGGACGGGAAAGGGTCATAGCATATGCTAGCCGAGTGCTAACTTCTACCGAAAAAAACTATACCATCACTGAGCAGGAGTGCCTCGCTGTGGTTTTGTCCATACAAAAGTTCCGTCCTTATCTGTACGGCCGTCAATTCACCATCGTAACGGACCACCACGCCTTATGCTGGCTTTCTACAATGAAGAACTTGTCCAGACGCTTGGGTCGTTGGATTTTACGCCTACAGGAGTATCAGTTTGAGATTATTTATAAATCGGGCAAGAAACATCAAGACGCCGACGCTCTTTCTCGTTGCCCACTACCTATGGCGTTGTTCGACACTCCAGCTGCCACCTCCAACGACACCAGTGCGGACGTGACTCCCACTTCTGTTGCCTTGCTCGCCTCGCTGTACCAACCGCCAATCGACGATGAACAACCCTTCAGTTCTCGCCAGCAGGCTGACCCGTATTGTCGGCGCCTTATAGACCACCTTTCAGGAGCTACGCGCCCACCCAATGCACGCCTTCGTCGACAACTCGAGCACTTCAAGTTTCAGGACGGTGTGCTGTATCGTCACATATATCATCCTGACGGCCAACGCTGGGTACCTGTTCTGCCACGCGCTCTTCAACATCATGTACTTAACGCCTTTCATGACGATTTGACTGCTGGCCACCTAGGCTTTCACAATACCTACGACCGCATTTGAAGCCTCTTTTATTGGCCTGGGATTTCTATCAGCGTAGCAAAGTACGTGGGTTCCTGCTCTCCATGCCAGCTTCGCAAACAACCGACATCTCCCCTGGCTGGTCAGGTGCAGCCAATGACGTGCCCTACAACACCTTTCGAGGTCGTCGGTGTCGATCTTTATGGACCCCTTCCTGTTACTGGTGCTGGAAATAGATGGATAGTCACCACCGTAGACCATATGACACGCTACGCCGAGACAACTTCAGTAGCTACTGGTTCAGCATCGGAAGTTGCTGACTTCGTCCTTCAGGCCATAATACTACGCCATGGTGCTCCTCGTGTACTTCTGAGTGACCGTGGAAAGGTGTTCTTATCACAGCTTTTAGGTGAAGTTCTTCGCGTTTCTGGTACCACACAC
Source organism: Rhipicephalus microplus (assembly GCF_043290135.1). Taxonomy (NCBI): domain Eukaryota; kingdom Metazoa; phylum Arthropoda; class Arachnida; order Ixodida; family Ixodidae; genus Rhipicephalus; species Rhipicephalus microplus. The sequence continues at coordinate 15,239,436 of NC_134710.1, forward strand.
AAGATGGCGTCTAGCTACCATCCTCAAATAAACGGTCTGACCGAGAGATTTCATCGAACCCTTGCCGACATGATCGCCGTATACATTCAACCGGATCACAGAAACTGGGATAAACTTCTACCGTTCCTCACTTTCACCTACAACACCGCTGTTCAGCGCACAACCGGCTACTCACCGTTTTATCTCGTTTACGGACGTTCACGTACTTTCTTTATCGATGTTTCCTTCTTCACCAGCAATGGCCCTACATCACCATCTTCTTGCGAAGAATATATTTCTCGCCTTGCCCAGTGCCGCCAGCGCGCTCGTATGAACACGGAAGCTACGCAACAAGCAAGGAAGGCCGTCTACGACACCTCTCATCGTGTGGTATCATTCCGACCGGGTGACGAGGTGCTGCTATTGACACCAATTCGCACACCTGGTCTCTGCGACAAGTTCCAGCCTCGATTCATCGGCCCATTATGTTGTTTTAGAGCAGACTTCACCTGTCAACTATCGTGTGACGCCTCTTGTCGTGCCAACTGACCGCCGTTACCGCAGCACCGAAATTGTACACGTTTACCGCATGAAGCTTTTCACACGACGTTCCTCGTCACCTTGACTACCCGCCGGCAGCGGCCAGGCTGGCCGCTTCCACGGGGGGGGGGGGGGTAATCAGTGTAGGCATCTATTATGCGCTTCATCCTCATCTGAACAGCAGTCAATCATCATCATATGTTCCGGCTGACAATCATCATCTTCTTGGCACGAGCGCTTCTTGGTCGGGTCCGTTGCGCTTGTTCGTTCCCGAGTTCACGACGAATAAACCTCGTTACAACCGAGTCGTCATAATATATATATATATATATATTATTCCGCCAGGCTCGAGCTAAATCACACTGGTGATGATATTTACAGAAGATGAAGGTGTACAGGTGATTATGATATCTAAAGAGAATGAAGAGTCATTCGCTTGTCGCGCTCACACTAATTCCCCCTCATGGTGAAAGCGGCCGCCTGGTCGCTTGACAGTATCATGAACTGCGTTGCGCATAAGGCTTTAAACGAGATACGTGCACTATCTCTGTTCGTCGGCAACGATGATCATGATTAGCGCTAAGAGGAGAAACGCAATAATTGACAGGATATATCTGTTCGACCACAATGTACGGCCCAATGAAGCGACTGATGAATTTGTCGCATAAGCCGGCGACGCGTAGTGGAGTCTACAGAAGAACTTCGTCACCAGGGGAAAAACTCACTACACGGCGAGACGAGTCGTAGCGAGATTTTTGAGTGTCTTGAGAGAGGCCGGTGTTAACGCGGGCCTGGTGACGGCAGTGAGCGAGACGAGATAAAAATTCTTCTGAGAAAGGAGCCGTCGAGTGTGCAGGGGCCGAAAGGAAAGAGACATCCAGAGCGAAACTCTGCGAGCGACCATGGACGAGAAAAAAAAGGAGAAATGCCGGTAGTGCGTTGAGCAGCTGTATTATAGGCGAATGTGACGAAGGGTAGAATTGCAACCTAGCTCTTGTGGTTGGGGTGAATGTACATGGTATAACTGTCAGTTTTGATTGATATTTGGGGTTTAACGTCCCAAAACCACCATATGATTATGAGAGACGCCGTAGTGGAGATCTCCGGAAATTTTGACCACCTGGGGTTCTTTAACGTGCACCCAAATCTGAGCACACGGGCCTACAACATTTCCGCCTCCATCAGAAATGCAGCCGCCGCAGCCGGGATTCAAACCCGCGACCTGTGGGTCAGCAGCCGAGTACCTTAGCCACAAGACCACCGCGGCGGGGCAACTGTCAGTTCAAGCGCACGAATAAACAGAAAGGAAGAGAGGACAAGCGCATTCTCGCAACTAAACTGTTTATTTGAAAGGGCAGAATATATATACAGGCAATTGAAAAACACAACGCATGCGTGTGCAGGCAAAAAAGTACATCCGTGGCACATCGAGAACACAGGGTAAAAGAAGGAAGATTATCTCGGAACATAATATAGAAAAACAAACTCTTTATCGTGCAGCAAAACCGAAGGCTGGCTGTGTTCTTTTACCCTGTGTTCTTGATGTGCCACGGATGTACTTTTTTGCCTGCACACGCATGCAATGTGTTTTTCGATTGCCTGTATATATTCTGCCCTTTCAAATAAACAGTTTAGTTGCAAGAATGCGCTTGTCCTCTCTTGCTTTCTGTTTATTCGTGCGCTTGAACTGACAGTTATACCATCCATATCCAACTAGCCCAACTTTCGTTTCTGTTGAATGTACATGACGATCATGTCCGAGAGGGTCCGATGAAACCGTTCAGTCAATCCGTTGGTCTGCGGGTGGTAGCTAGAAGTGGTCTTGTGAACAGTGTTCGAGGCACGCAAAACTTGCTCGACAATGGAAGAGAGTAAGACTTTGCCACAATAACTCACGATAATGCATGGAGCTCCATGATGCAAAAAGATGTGGCGAAGAAAGAAATCGGTGACCCGGTGACCTCAGTGGCAGTCCGAGATGGTATAGAAGCTGTTTCCGCGTAGCGGGTAAGGTGGTCGACGGCCATGACAATCCAGGGATTCCCATTGGATGATATATATATATATATATATATATATATATATATATATATATGTGTGTGTGTGTGTGTGTGTGTGTGTGTGTGTGTGTGTGTGTGTGTGTGTGTGTGTGTGTGTGTGTGTGCGTGCGAAAAAGCTCTCCATAATATGCATATTATTCATTGCTCTTTTCGTGTGAATGCTGTAGATGTTTTACCTGCGCTGTTATTGCTGCGGCAAAATGAGGCGGGCTGCCACTGCTGTAGGCATGCTTTGTGCTACCATCCAGGCAATTACGTTTGAGCTGTGAATTGCTTTGCTGTGCCATTTGAAATCCCCCGCACCCCGCCTACGTAGAAATTATGTTTTCACAAAAAGGGTTAACCACCCTCCATGAACGAGTGCATAAAAAAGTAAATGACACAGCAGGAAAAAAATTGATTGTCTTGAGATTTACGATCGCTGTCCTGAACATTCGGCACATCTCTATGGCGAATTGTATAGGAGGGCCTGGTCTGTCTTTGCCAGTTTCATTTCTTGTCATTCACAACAAGCTACGCCGCACCAGATAGAAAAGACGCTGTTATTTGTATTGGAGTTCTCAGAACTTCAGGTTGTGTTGACGAAATCTGACAGCACAGTATGAGCTCGCATTTTTTGAATGAGACAGATTCGTGCCCTTCACCGTCATATGCGTCCTTATTTATAACGGCAGCTTTTTCTCACGGTGATTGAAAGGCTTTCAGCAGTGCATCGAAAATGTAAAAAGTTGTGAACGAGATAAATTGTTCTGGTATTATCGGGGCTTACATTGAATGCCTCGCGCGATCAAAAGGAACGGCATTCAGAGAGATAAAAAAAAAACAACGACCATACACAGTCTATTTCAATCGATTGCACACAGTAGCTATGTTGTCATTAGTAATTTTTCTCTCAAGATGCACTGAACTCAGTCATGGCAATAAAAATTTACACCGAAATGTTCAATAAAAAACAAAATTGGAACCTCTTACTATACCGTATGGACTTCACCATTTATTACTCATTCCTGACGTATTTGCGCCTTCATTCAAGAGCAAAGCATTTTTAAATGTATTTAAGAAAAGCTTTTGGCTTATGTGGACAATCACAAATCATACTCGTGGACGACAATCACAAAAGTGTACATATAGAGGTTCCTTCCATTTTAACATGCTTTCAACTAAACATTTTTACAGATAAGTATTGCTAAGAATATAATATTCATATAGTGTTTCCTACTATCAATCACGGACAACACTAACGGTCTGTATTGTTTTTACTATAGTTCTTTCTGCTCGTGTCATTCTATAGTGTCAGAGAATACCGCTGCACTGCAAGAGAGTGCCAGACGTGAGTGCTGAGTCATTCGCTTCCAGACAACCTCACTGCTTTTCGGCACGTCGCGTTGTATATGTGAAAGCATGTTCTAACTCTCGTTAGATTTGTGGTCAACAGAGTTGTGCAGGTAACGGTGAGGGGGAACAAGGGCCGGGGCACGACGACGCGGAACTCCGTAAGGGCGCCTAATTAAGTATGACTCTCGAAAAGTGGTGCCTCTCAAAGTAAGTATGAATCACAAGAAAAGCCAAAGCGAAATGTCACACAGAACACCCAAGGTGGCTTACTGGAAAACTGTACGAGAGACAAAAAACAGTACTTGAGGGAAAATATTTATGAAAATCACTATAGAATTGTGGTCGAAACGACACTGAACACTCATTCAAATGACCGATATTGAATGATTGCGCAACATCTCTTGAGCTCGCACATGAGATATTCATTGGTTTCCCTGTTGATTTTATCCCCGAAAGATTCCTCGGCAAGATAGAACGGCAGAAAAAAATAAGGAAGGAAGGAAGGAAGGAAGGAAGGAAGGAAGAAAAGAAGGAAGGAAGGAAGAAAGGAAGGAAGAAAGGAAGGAAGGAAGGAAGTAAAGAGGGAAGGAAGGAAGGAATAAAAAATGAAAAAAAAGAGAGAGAGAGACATGAAAAAAAGACGAAAGAAACTACGACGCCGTCAAGCTCCATGATTGGCAAAAAGCTCCTGATTTTCCAGTTCTGTTGAAGGTATGGGCGCTCTGTTACATTGAAGCTCTCTGTCGCAGAAAAGAATATCAAGAGTCGGAAAAAAATTGTAATTCCTAAACGCATCATAATTAGTTCTGAGGAAAGTTTACACAAGGAAAGAACTGCTTTGTGAGACAAATTTCGGTGGGCGAAAATTGATAGACGGTCTGAAAGAGAAAAGGTGTGTAATATTTTCTTTAATGCTCTACGACGAGGATACTAGAGTAAAAAATTTCAAAGACAGCCAGCTTACTCGAGGCACATGACACTGTAGCTAAACGCATAACATATATATTATACTGCATTGTGGGGATAAATTAAGAAACACACGAGCCCTGCGTGGAACACGCAGCTCATTCACAGCGAAAGCTGGAAAAGAGGCCTTTCTTGAGCACACTGTAAACTTTCCTGGAAGCCTTTCAGAGCACATTGTAAAGTTACTTGATCCCGGATATTTTTTTTCTTCGATGTCACGTTATAGCCATAACGAAAACCTGCTGCTTTCGCCTTAAAAATAAGAAAGGTGGTCTTCCTCCGAAGATAAATCAACCTAAGTGAATGAACACAGGTAGAGTCGAAAAAAAGTCGGCGCATACCGCAGCCCATGCGAAGCCGTTGCTGAGTAATTGGCGCAATTTTCCGGCTTGAATCATGCTTTACTAAGTGCATAAACAGGTTTTTATAAGTGTAGAAGTTGTGTGAAGGCTTACCAAGAACGTTCTCCACACTGGTGTTTAAAGGGTTACTGGTGGTCTGTCGTAACGCGAATCAACATATTTGCACAGCGCAAGACTACGAGTAGTTACGACGTAACTACAAAAGAAGAGACAAGGACAAAAAAGCGCCGCTAGAAATGTAACTTGATTAGACAGATGCTTGGGCTAGTCGGTGATTGGGAATCAACATATTTGCACAGCGCAAGACAACGAGTAGTTACGACGTAACTACAGAAGAAGAGACAAGGACAGAAAGAGTGTCCTTGTCTTGTCTTCTGTAGTTACGTCGTAATTACTCGTAGTCTTGCGCTGTGCAAATATGTTGATTCCCAATCACCAACTAGCTCAAGCATCTGTCTTATCAAGTCGTAACGTGGTCACATTCGAGCACAGGCGTGAGTGTTATCGATAGGAAGTGAACTTTACGGTGCGATAAATGATGTGTATATCACAGGTAACTTTTGTTAGCGTATTCCTCCGGGGTCAAGTAACGCTTTTATTTAACAAACAATTATATCGGGGCAGCTGGTATGAATTCATCTTGGTAGGAAGCGCAGCAACTGATAAACGAAACACACGACACAAGTGCTTAACTTCAATTAAACGCTTACTACAAACGTCAGAGTATACAAAGGGGGTGAAAAAAAAGTAAAAGGCAGAACAGATGAGAGGTTAAAAGAGCACCATAATAAAGTGCAAAAGAGCACCGATGGTCGCTTCGCTTTCCGCTGTAAGGAGTGTGGTTGTGTGCCGTATTTCGATTACACTTGTGTTTTACATCGGGACAAAGATTTATTAACCCGTTTGATCGTAGAAGCAGCAGAAGTGACACGTGGTCATTTCTAGTGTGTTCGTGCACCGTCTATCTCGCTCACGTGGAAAGAACTATTTTTTTATTGGTGTGATTGATAATAACGGATGAGTAATGTGCAGCACTGTACGTGTGCTTGTTGTTGTTCTGCCTTTTATTTTTTTTTCTCCTCCTGTACATACTCTGACGTTTGCAATAAACGTTTAGTTGAAGTTAAACGCTTGTGTTTTGCGTTCCGTGTAATGGTTGCTGCGCTTCCTACCAAGAGGCTTTTATGTAGCTTGCTGGATCATATGAATGAAAGATAATGTGTCATTGACTGATATAAAAGTGGAGCCGACACTGCAACCATATTTTCTGTTAACCCGGCACGATGCCTGTATTGTAGGAGTGCACAAGCAATGTGCATTGCTTGATTAGAAAATTAGACAGCTGGCACTGCAACCATGACTGATATTCTACCAAGCTTACGCCCGCACTATTTCATTTTCCAAAGCAGTTTCGTGACTTGACGGGGCTTTATGGCTGAATGACCGCCACACGGAATCCTCAATTGGGTTCGATTGCCGTTCGAATCCGGATTTTAACAGCGAAGCTGTTAATAATTGAGCCTCTTATGCCCGGAATCCACGGAAATGCAGGTGGCATCATAAACGGATATTCGCTGCAGAAATTGGGTAAGCCCCACTGCTCACCACTGCTTCATTGAAGGCAAGAGTTGGCCGAACAAGTGGGTATGTGCCGCACAAGTCTGTGTGGCATATCAGGAAACACGTGTAGCCAGAGACAAACTCAAGGCGGACGACTTGGCCGTGTTGATCTCGTCACTTTATTTCGAGGTGCCGAAGTGAGGTGTTCGCGGCTGCAACGTCCAACCCGCCAGGTTCGTGCGCAGTTTGTATACCTTTCTCGCACCTCCAGCCGTAGCATGAGCTGCGCGAAAGGCGTAGCGCAGTGGCTAGTAAAATTACCTCGCTGATAAATTGCGATGACGAGGACGCTACAGGCTACTCATTCTTTAGAAACGAGCCCGGAATGAATTACGAGGGCGTATGTACAAAAGGGTTCGAACCCCGAGACAAAGAAATCCGTGAAATTTCCAGGTCACCACGGCGGCCGGATTTATAGGCTCTAAAATACCGAGTTTATGCTCCAAAAATAGGCACACGAAACATTTTTTAGGCGCCCGAAATCGTAAACATGGGCCCAATAAGCTTCGAACAAATTCAAGTTCTCAAAAAAAAAGTGCAGCCCCGCCGCGGTGGTCTAGTGGCTAAGGCACTCGGCTGCTGACCCGCAGGGCGCGGGTTTGAATCCCGGTTGCGGAGGCTGCATTTCCGATGGTGGCGGAAATGTCGTAGGCCCGTGTGTTCAGATTTGGGTGCACGTTAAAGAACCCCAGGTGGTCTAAATTTTCGGAGCCCTCCACTACGGCGTCTCTCATAATGATATAGTGGTTTTGGGACGTTAAACCCCACATATCAATCAAATGAAAAAAAAAGTAGTGCGGGATCTGTGCCTGCAAGAGCGCAAATATAAATGTTTTAGTTTATAATGATACAAAGGCGATATGGTTTGGCATCGCCATGTAAATGTGTCTGGTCCAGCATGGTGACTTAAGTGTGCACCATCGAATAAACAATCTTCTCGACCTCTTTGTGTTCAACATGACTGCGAACAGCAACACAGGAGCAAATAATCAGAGTGCCAAAAGGCCAGAAGATAGATCGCCGACTCGCTGGAAAGTCCAAGATTTCCTGACGGTCCAAGACTCGTCAATGCAGCCCCGCACTGGTACGCACCTCCGAGATGCGTTACAGGAAGTCAAAGTTAACATGGGAGTGCGAGCCAGCTCCTCTCGAAAAAGTGAAGAAGAGAAAACCGAAACGCATGGGGGCGGAACGTGACGCCGTAGCCCAAGCGAATCATTCGGACCTGACGGCTGCTGCCAGAGCAGCCACCACTGCAAGCTCCATCTCTGGCATTTCCCATACGAAGAATAAATCACCTCCATCCCCCGCAGGTGCGAGAAGAGGGTTCCATACGGGGCACCTCTTTTCGAGCGGACTCCACAGAGATCGACAGACACTTCGTCTGTCTCAAGCTCCTCCTGGGAGCACCACACGCCGGCCTTGTCACCCTAAATATTGCAGATGACGACTGAGCAAAGTGTGAAAGACTCAATGCACTTCTTCGTCCCTTCAGTGCAGACAACTTCTCTTTTTCGCGGGATTTTCAGGCATCGCTGAGTACGAACGGTAATAATGAAATTTTTATAATACTACCGCGGGAATTGCGAGATTGGTTAAATTCACAATGAGCACCGATTTATGACGGTAAGAGTGCGTCTTAGCGTAGTGTACGGTGTCGACGTGGACTTGGACGCCGCTGACCTAGCAGCAAACACCGCCTCTGCCGTCGCGGTCATCTCCTGTGTGCGCCTTAGCAGGTTTATAACCATCACCTTTGAGGGAACTGCCGTACCAGCGTAGGTGTTCCTCTCTGAGCTACGCACTCCGTTCCGTCCATGTCTGCCCGGCCCCTGCAGTGCGCCCATTGTGACCGGTTCCGCCACGCCATGAACACCTTTTCGCGTGACGAGCACTGTTTCTGGTGCGGCAGCAGCCACACGAATGGACCGTGCCCTTAAGAGCACACTCGTGGCATCAACTGCAGCGTTAAACATCGAGCTAATCAGCTGCGCTGCCCATCCTGGCAAATTGATTACAAGGCCGCCGTCATCCTCGCCTCCTCGGATGGCCCCGTGACGCACCGGCAAAAGGTGCAGAAATCCAGGACCACTGTCAACAATATCGACAAGCCTGGCAGTGTGGTGGCTGTGAGGGGCCCCTCCTTTGTCGACAGCGTCACCCGTGGTGAGCGGCCGACGTCGGCAACCATCCCTCGTCCTGCTACGAGTGCGCCTCCTGTCTCTTCGAGCACGACGACCCCATCATACCGTCCTCTATATTTGCCGGCCTAAGAGGTCGAACGAAAGGACCTGGTTGTCTAACTTGCGGCGGCAATTCATGCAGTGCTCTTGCCAGCTGACTCTTCGGTCCGTGGACTACATGCCACGGGTCTCGCTGCGCATGAAGCTATGATGCCGGGGATTAAGATGTCTGGATTATCAAATCGAGGTCATATGTACTGATGTACTACCACCCGAGAGCTAGTCAGAACTCTCAAATTTTTTTCTAGTGCCTGAGCCACACGCCTATAGGCGAGGCTTCGCCCACTCCACTCTTATATTGCGCCACATCGGCTCATCAAGCTTCTTCGGCAAAAGTTTTTTTTCGGGCTTCTCGGTGGCTTTTCTAATTGGTTGCGGGTTGTAATCGTGGTGTGAATTAGTCCGTTTTTTTAGTGTATCTTCTCTTACCTGGTTTCCTTTCTACCCCTTTTATTATCCTTACTCTGTTCCTGTGCCGACATGTTGTAGTGTCATCTTAAAGGTAGACATTTATGGGTGGCACTTTTCTATTCCTTTTCTTTACATAACCACTTAGACGCACACGCAGGGGTACAACGTATCTGAAAGACTTGCGAAACGTAGAAATGCGATATCCTATGGTGAAGAGAAGACTACTGGCTTCGCTGTTTCATCATTCTGGGTGACGCGAAGCTGTTTATATTTTTTCCTTTGCATTGATTGCACTGACTCTGCCGGTGCCTGTTTTTCTTAACGCTCTCACGTTTATATAACCTGCTGATCACCTGTGGCGCTTACTCGAAGATACATGGTATACAGATATGTGCAACACGTATGCGAACGATTTGACGAGGTGCACAAGATTTTTTCAGTTATTCATGGCAAGACCAAACAGCCATATTTATCAAACATTTTTACTCACCCATACTCATCTCGCTGTACACCACGTTAAAGGGGCCATGAAACACCTTTTAAGTAACCAAGGAATGAATTCACTGGAAGGGCTTATTCGCTCACTCGTTCAACGCCGCAAAATGTTTAAGAATCGCTCCAGTGCAAGTGGAGTTACTAAGCTTTCTCCCATGCTGAATTGCATTCTCTCTTCTCTTGTACCGACGAAAGCACTGAAAGCTAAGCAGGGAGAGATGGCAGGCGCAATGAAAATACGCCAGGCGCACCTCGTGACTTTCAGCATTTTTTATTTCTTCGAATGCGTGGCTTTTTTTAGTGCCATTGCACGCGCACACGTAGACAAGTCACGGCGTCACGCAGCCATCTTTGTAACGGTCGAACGCGCCATGTTGAAATCAGCCAATGACCGATAGATGGGCTTTCTAGGAGTGATTTTTTGAGCATCTTGCATCATTTGTCAAGAAAAAAGAAAGCAATTTTTGGCTCACTTTGATAATTTATATTGAATTCTATGCAGCGTGCTGCGATATAATATTTTGCTCGCGTGTTGTCGGGAGCCTTTACTACCAATCGGCAGCGTTTTCTGACAATGCTCAAAAAGTGTTGCAGGCCCCTTCAAGGACGCGATCAGGAAAGCACCCTGAAACGGCCGGCTGGTTGGGTAGCTGGCTACTTAGCTATAGACAGACAGAAAGATATAGTAATATATCTTTACGTCCCAAATCTGCGATACGTCCTAAATCTATGATATGACTACGAAAGGGGAGCAATGCAGCCACCGAAACTTGGGCTAGTCTGTAAGACATGAGGAAACAACTTTGAAGCGCTAAAGAACTAGGACGGAAAAAATAGCAATGAAGGGCTTTGGAAATTTTGTCAATTTGGTCTTCTTTAACGTGCAGTGACATCGCACAGTACACAGAGTTCTAACAGACAGACAGACAGACAGACAGACAGACAGACAGACAGACAGACAGACAGACAGACAGACAGACAGACAGATAGATAGATAGATAGATAGATAGATAGATAGATAGATAGATAGATAGATAGACAGATAGATAGATAGATAGATAGATAGATAGACAGATAGATAGATAGATAGATAGATAGATAGATAGATAGATAGATAGATAGATAGATAGATAGATAGATAGATAGATAGATAGATAGATAGATAGATTCACTAAAAACTGCTTCGCATTTCTAATCGCCAGGCCTGCCCTGCACACGCAGGACACTTAGAGCTCGGTGTATACTCTCTTCGGGAAACTAACTTACAATACATGCAGCAAGCTAACCCTGCCCCCTTCCCACTTACCACTAATCATCGTAATTTACGTGGAGTACCAAAGTACCCACCATGACATTGTTGGTCCTTCTGCGAAGAAGTGCAGTGCCCACTGCACATCTGTCGGGCATAGTGTTCCCTTTGTTTGCGTTGGGACACGATGAGAAATTATAGTGGCGCCATATGTAATACATTGGGAGCAATAAATATCAGTAAATCAATTCGATCACCCCCTCGTTGCGTGATTCGCATTGTGTGACGTCTGCCTGTTATTTAACCAGCGTGCGTACTAATCAATGTTACACGAATTGACAGGATTTCTTGTCCGACATGCAGGCTGTATACAGGATAATATTGCGAAGTTTAAAGCTTCAGCGTCGCTCTGTGGTTGAATACTCGACTGCCATGCAAAGCGCCCGAGTTCAAATACCCTCGGATCCTGGTGATGATGATGAATGCCGGAAGAATGGCACAACACACCACGGGGATCGGCCACGAGGCATGCATGGGGCAATAGAATTTGTGAAACCAAAGTGTAGAAATGTTTTTCTGCGTCGTTCATCATCTCTTCTTTCACGGAAGCCGGTAGCGGTGTACAAGTATGGTGCCAAAATTGGCTTTTGTTGTGATTTCATTCCGAAGAAACCAATTAATAGGCTATGTGGAACGCAAAAACGTGGCTCCTATGCAAGCTATACAAAAAAAATGCCGCGAAGAGGAATGTACTAGGGAAGAGCGAGAAAGAACAAAGGCTAGCCTTCTGAAAGCAGGATGCTAACTATTTTTCTAATAAAGAGAAATGTGCCCCGGCCATGCACTCGGTGATGTTTGTACCAATATCTCGAGAAGGGGGTCTTCTTTTCCCGCTTCCTTTCAATGTTGTTGGCCCTGCAACGACGCTGCGCAGTGCGGCTTTGTGACTGTACACAATTATGTCTTTCTTTTCATTAGGCTCAGTCATCAAGCTCATATGTCATTTTTTTATTATATCAACGGAATAACAAAACATCATTTTACGGCGCCTAAAATTATTTAATTCCGAATCCTCTTTCGATGCAGTTCTCCTCCGTCTAATACTTATACTCATCATCATGTCAGGCTAGCTGCCAGTTTGATGTGGCCTAAATTATTTTAAGGAAAGGCAGGGGAAAACGAGATCAAGGCTGATATACAGGGTGATCCGAGCTTCTCAAGCAGACATGTTTGCTCCAAGCTTGCTCTGCGGCAGCTATGGCATAAAGACAGTGCGGAGCGCGTGATAGCAACGTGGATAAAATGGCTGCCAGAACGCGCGTGGCGTCAGAAACGCATGTCGGGCATTTACGCTACTTATCAAAGAAACACTGCATGCGAACACGTCAGCGCCACCACTCAGTCAACATTTCAACAGTGCAGCGGCGTCAGGGTCATTGTCGCACTATCTTTTTGCCAATTCAACATGCGCTTTCTACAGGTGCGTTCGTGGGCGTTTGTTCTCTTTCGGTCAGCTTTTTTCGGTAGGCCTTAGAAAGTCGTAAGTTCCCCAAATCGCCAAAGGGGACCAAAAATTGACAGCTAAAAATGAAAAATAGTAGCTCCGCCCCGCCGCAGTGGTCTAGTGTCTAAGGTTCTCGGCTGCTGACCCGCAAGTCACGCGATCGAATCCCGGCTGCGGTGGCTGCCTTTTCGATGGAGGCGGAAATGTTGTAGGCCCGTGTGCTCAGAATTGGGTGCACGTAAATGAACCCCAGGTGGTCAAAATTTCCAAAGCCCTCCATTACGGCGTCTCTCATAATCATATGGTGGTTTTAGGACTTTAAACCTCACATATCATTCAATCAACAATAGTAGCTCCGTTCAAATCTGCCCCCAGGAACGAAAAAAAAAAAATTTTGCTAGAGGCATCATATAGTAGTTCAAAATTTAAAGCGAAGAAAGGGATCAATTTTGCAAAAAAAAAAGAATTGCTCTTTTCTACACAATTCAGGGGTGACATTTGCATTTGTGCGTAATACTTCTAAGCACTAAATTTGTTTAGCGATCGCGGTGCCGTGCGACTTCTACTATGAATTTTCTTATTGGTGACGAAGCGGAAAACATGCGCCGCCGCTGTTCGGCAGCCAGCTGACGGGCATATGCGCATTTAGTTTTCATCCCTTGGTTGGCGTGGTCCTCGGCGTTCCGTTTTCTTTCTAGAATTTATTCTGTAAGGCACTGCAGTTGCTCTAAATATAGTCGCCATACTGCTGTACGGTGCAGCAGGAGCTGTCATACCGGCAAAGGGATCCATTTCTGCAAGTTCTACGGCGATGGCAGGTAGATTTTTTTTCGCCAATGAGCGCATGTTCGTTATTTTTTGTGGGTGATTACACTCTGAAGCTCTCTTACAGGTGCTAGTGTTGTCTATTTGCGCACAACGTGCACTTGCACTGATGCTACGCGTCTTCGAATGCTTGCGCTTTTCTCGACAATCCCTCCAACATGCTTTCCTTGCAAAAAATCTCCACCTCCTTGTGTCCTCAGCTTGACCGCATCATGTCGTAATGCAATAAAAAAAAAAAGGGGGGGGGGGGTGTTGAGCCGTGCTCGGCGAAAGCAAGAGCTGAAATTCCAAGCTTTCACTGAAGCACCTTATATTGATTTTTACTGCTGTTTGTAATGATACTTTCTACAAGGAGGCACGCTTTCATGTTCGTTCTGCATTTTGAATACGAATTTGTACCGTTCGCGAGCTCTGGATGATTATCACGTGATTTTTTCGTTCATTGAAACATCATTGCTGGTTTGCTGTTAATAAATAATGTTCTCCGTACTTACTCGTGAATTGTTTTTACTGAGGCCAGCTGCCAATACTTGCCTTTCGGTTCCGTGAAACCTTTGCACGCTCAATATTCCGTTCCGAAGGACGTCTTGGTGTTCTGTTCAGTTTATCAGCGCGCTCAAGACAAGTGGGTGAAATATAATTAACAAGAAACCAATTAGCCCTACACAAGTTTAAAACTACACTTCTGTTTAAAAATAATAACCTTAGAATAAAGAACCAACCGAGCCACCTACGTATGTGCATACGCCCGGTACAGATAAAAAAGGCGGCCATCTGCTTCCTTTACCATAAAAAAAAACAGAAACAGCAGGTTCTTGTTTGCGCCTTCTGTTTATGCAGCGCCATCTCTTGGGTGCTTTCAGTAGTTCCCTGTGCTACCACTGCATATCTTGCGTACTGTTGCGAAGGCTACAGTTTCTTTTCCCTAAACTGTTTTTTTATTCTATGGTTCCACCTGCAGCATGATAATTTCCACTCTCGAAGGCAGCAAGGGTGCGCACGCAGCACTGTCGTGCGGCTCTTTTCGCTTCTATCAAATATTGCAGATACCTATAAGGACAGGGGGTCACCAGGGGCGCTCGCATCGTGGCTGTGATTGGATACGTCTTGAGTGCGGAGAAATTGAATGCAAGACATCGTGGCCGCGCGATGGTGTTACTTTTACTTCTGCGTGCGTGTGTGCATAGTCTGCGCGATAAAGCTGATAGATTAATCGTTCCGCTCGACGTGACTTCTGCTCCTCGACAAGAGCAAACATAGTTGGTGGACCCGATCTTCGCCGCGGGCGTCTGTAATTCAAACTGATCAACGCTTGAACTCGGATACAAACTCATTGAATCTCAGAAAGCCCCAGTTCAACTCGTGCCTCTCGTGGTACCAGTCTGACTGTCAAGCGTTCGATGCGGTGAACGCTAAGCGACAGAGTTTTTTTGCATATAAAATAATTTGGTGAGCAAGGCTCGAGCCATAGAGGAGCTTTTTATAGGCTAGCTTCTTACAGGTTCTTAAATTAGTTGTCTACTCATGTGCTTGGCCGGCTTCGAAGTGAAGACCACTTCAGCTCTGTCTTAACTTTGAGTTTCCCGATTGACTAAGGGTTAACGACCATTACAGTGAGCTGTTTTGTGCTCATTGAAAATGTTTCAATTAAAGGCAGTTATTTCGTGTGCCGTTAGCAAGGCCATGATCAGTATGGAGCTAATAAACGTAGTCCTGATTGGTATGGTAATAATTTTCATCATAATTGTACAGGCTAATTTAGCATTCGTAGTTTTGCCTTGCATGCTCATGATTGACGTTGCGTATTAGCATGATTTAGTTAGCTGATCGACTAGCATAGTTTAGTTAGACTGATCCAATCTTTACATGGCTTCATTAGCATGTTTCTCTTAAGATGTGGCATGAATACATCTATGCAGGCGCGTAGCTAGAAACTTTTTTCAGGGCAGGGGCACCTCCTTGATTTCAGGAGCCCCCCCCCCCCCCCTCTTGAAGTAGTCATTTTTCGCTCTCAATGCCATGGTGAAAAACATTCGGGGGGCGAGGGGCACTGGACCGGTATGCCCCCTCCTGGCTACGCCCCTGCCTCGGCTTTACCATGACTTGGCGTAATTAGCTTGATCATGGCATACCCTGACCTAACTTACCAAGTATACCGTCCAGCGAAATAACTAATTAGCCGGCCACACGAGCCTGGGGGCTATCGGACGATTACAACAAAACAAGACGCGCACCGGCTAAGTAGCGCGCTATAATATACAAGCTGACCATGATGATTGACACCTGGCCTCAGGTGTAGCTGAGGTCGCATTGTTGTAAGACGCACGGCCGGTACTTATCTCAGAGGCCACTTGCTGATTATTCTGAAACAGAATTAGTGCAGACATTACAAGTTTAAAATAAACTTAAGCACCCCGTGCCTCTAAATAATATCATCACAAAAAATTCTCACACTTTTTTACATGGGTGCACTTCTGTTATGAGTAGAACGACAAACAAAAAGAAGAACACGCCTCTGGTTCGAGAACACCGCCCAAATCAGTCGACCAACCTTGACGCGATGACTGGTTCCTTCGTAACCAATGAAACGCAACGCGCTGAGGTGTAGATTTGAATTTTTCATACTGCTGGCCCATTCAAAAGGGGGTGTCGCTGGAGCTCGGAAACTCGGGCAAAACGCGGCCGATCCTGCATGGCACCCTAGGTGTGCACGAGAGTTGAATTGCCTCAGACTTCCCACGAATGTACTCCACAGTGGTAGAGCAGTAGTCGGGCTGCTCGGCTGCTGACTCGATGGTCGCTGGTTCGATTCTAGCCACAGTGGTGACATTTCGATGGATGCGGAACGCCAGCCGCCTTTAGATTGTGCATGCTCAGCGCACAGTAATCAACGCCATATCGTTGGAATTCCCGAAGCCTCCCACGGCGACTTTCCTCATAATCATATCGTGGTGTTGGGATCTAAAGCCCCACATACTATTATCACACCGATGTTCATACCCATGGTATAACCAGGGTCAACAGCTCTTGACAACAACTTAAAAACATTGTTTATAACCCCTGAAGGCGCAAGTCATGATGATATAAGTAAGAGTGTGTCAAATTTACACGCCATAATTTGAAGGCTCTCAATAATGAATTCCAAGAAAAAAATCAAGTAATTTTTTGCGTGAGTTTCCGTCATTCATTGTAATTAGCACGTAGTTAAGCTCTTCACTGTCAGTCAGCCATTTTGTGCTTTTATACATAAAAGGAATAAGATGATATGTACCAAATACGTGTGCAATTAGTTTTTGATTGTACCTATATTGAGACGAGAAAAGTGGTGTTTCTGGTGTTGGTTTTGGAATGCAGCTCGTAGCACGACGCGTCGAACATCGCAGTGCAATCACTAAAAAGATTCACAACAGTCATACTCGGCACAGCGATGTAAAGTCAAGACATGTTGAAGGTGAACAAGATTTAGTTTATCCAAAAATAAATGTGTTTCTATTTTACAACAAGTTCAAACAAGTAACATGAACAGGTTGCGCACACAAACACTGCTGCTTAAGAAATAACCACGCGTTATGCGTTACTACCTTTGAGCAGACCTTGATAAACGGCGCCGGGAGCGAAACAGGAGCCCGCGCTTGAGGGCTGACGTGACTAGGGAGCCTCATGAAACGGCGAATGCGACTGTGGGATCCAGAGTGACCGCCGAAATCCAGTAGCAAAAACTCAAATTGCACTAAGCCAAATCTTTTAGTGGAACAAATGAATTCTCTGCGTGAGGTCTCTCCAGAGGTTGCTTATGCATATGCCACGCACACCGGCCCCGGAAAGTCTTCGACGTAGACGATGATCTTTGGGCGTATGGAGAGTAGGTCAGAGAACACTTCTTTAAACGTCGTTACCGCTTCATCGTCATCGCTGCTGGTACTATTGTCCGCGGTGAAACTTGCTTCTTGCTCTCGCTAGCGCTCAGAGCAAGAAGCAAACCAGCAGCTCGTTCAGCACAGTGAGAGTATACTATGGCAGTCAAGCGACATTTTAGGAATCTAAACAAGCACACAGGGTGATCAGACATAACCTCAAAAACGCCGAAGACAACCGATGTACCACACTGCACCAAGAAAGATGGCACCCACAACTCGGTACAGAATGGACAGTCTCTCACAGATTGGGTTCCTCCGAACATGCCAGCGAAAAACGCGAAATCGCTCCCAGTCCCCAAGTGGAATGAATATTCTCGGCATCCGAGCAAGAAAGCTTGTTCAACTCGACCAGTGGAATTCGCAATTGTTCCAAAGTGCATAGTGGCTGAGCATCTGGCGAGTAAAGCAGAGAAGAGGATTTGGGCCTGAAGCTTGCATAATGGCGGTGCTCCATGGAAGACGTCAATTATATGAGCAGAAATTCCGCAGTGTTGCGTCATCGGAGGTCGGGTTAGCTCCGGAAATCGGCGCGCAAGGGAGGCATTGGCGCATTACCAGCGCCAAGCTTCTAGCATCGTTAGTCACCAAAATTTCGCGTCCTAAAACGTTCTGTGCTTTAAAACCGTCAGCCACGTCTACAGCGAAACGACAAGGAAGAAAGACAGAGTGGTTAGAATAAAAGAAGCAGAAGAATAGAAGCGCCATCTCTATGTGAGCATGCAAATGACATGCAAACGGCATCATGTTTGCTGTTGTATTCAAAAAATACAAAACAGAGCAGTGTAAAAACCGTTGTAATCCAACATTCGGCCCAAGGAGTCAATAAAAGCGGGCCTTCCTTTAACCGCACTTAGGATAAGCTTACTAGTAGTGCCTGTACCTTCCAATCTTTCAAAACAGACAGACAGACAGACAGACAGACGGATGGACGGACGGACGGACGGACAGACAGACAGACAGACAGACAGACAGACAGACAGACAGACAGACAGACAGACAGGTGGACGCTTCACCCCACTCATCATCATGAACTCCGTGGATATGCTGTGATTTTTTTTGCATGCAATATCCCTTAATTCAACAAAACGCTTGAGTAATTAGCAGAATACGGCCGTGCCAGAGACACTTTTCTAACAGCGTTATCGCGCTGAGAGCTCAGCACGGAGGAGGTATACTAACCTACCTGGTATACTAGCCAAGTTCGGGCCATTCTGCATAGCGGCCAAGCACTACACACCATACGCAAAGGAGAAAGAGGCCGATTTGGGTATTTGAAGCAACTCGACGTTTTTTTATGAATCGCTTCCGCTGCGATGCCCTTTTTATTGCGATAGCATTTATATGGACACTCTCAGCTGGATTTCACCAACGGCGTCAGTGTCGATGTCATGCATCGTATATGTATACGTATCTATACATATCCCACAAAAAAGAAAAATATCCCACAAAAAAAAAAAAAAAACAGAGTGCGGAATCAAACGTGGGAGCTCCGCATCATGAATGCGAGATGTTAAGAGGGCTCACCAGCTCTAAAGCAACTCAGATTTGAACTTTTTGTGTTCATAGATGGCAGCACATCCACGCCATATAAAGGTGGGAAGTTCGAGCACGCTCTAGGTGTCTAAATTTCACCAGGACACTGAAATTTCACTCCGTGTGAGGAAGTAGCGCTGCTGAACACTTGCTCGAAACTACTTCATAACGCGGTGACCACTTTGTCTGAAAAAAAAATATTGCCAGTTCTTCTGCCTGAACCGTAGCGAATGATACCGCGGGGTCAAAGCTATTTACGGCCTAGTAACTTCAACTTCTCGCTTTTGTCACACCACACCTGTAGCTTAAGCAATGGTAATTATGTGCCTTGACAGCTGTCTGCTGCGTGAGAGGCTGTCACACATTTTCAGCAGCCCCTTGAACAAGATGCAAGAAGGTGCTATTCGCTTCCTCGGTCTATGGGGACAACGATCAGAGCCTTAAGTTGTGGTATGCAGAATGCATGGTGGACAAGGTCACCCCTTCGTTTCGCGAGTTCACCCCGACGGGGGATTGGTACTTGTTGTTGAAGCGCCAGAGCAGTATTGCAAACACGAAGCGATCGATTCCACCGGTAAAATATTGTTTACACTTGAATAGATGGCAGACGACCGGCGCGGCTTTTTGAAGTACGCTGAGCTAGCATTGCGTGGTCAGAGTTCGGTGTGCAGCGAAAATGAGTATCTGTACGAGGCACTGAACACAACCAGAATTTATTCCTGTTTACATATGTGCCGACCAATCGAAATACTGCGTAATACATGCCCGGAATATTACTGCAGTGCATTCGACTTTCGCTTTTTTTAACTAAAAATAGGCTGTATACAGTGTGCGGCGGAGCCAACTTGCACATTTCAAATTGTTGATAGAAACGCTAACGGTGATGGTAAATGACACATTTGGTGATATTACACACACCAAAGTTTTTCCTGCTTCCATATATAATATAGGCGTACTGAAAATTTTACTTCAATGAACACAACAGGTGAAGCCAAGGAATGTAGAATGGGCTTGAATTGTACAGCTTTCCCTGTATTGTAGTCGTCCCGATCCAAATGTGAAAACAGTAAACTGGATGACGGAATAAATGAATAAACATATTTTCCAATTCATCTGGCTGTTTTCAACGAAATGGAGACCTTTTATTGGTGTTTCCGTCTATTATACTTCTTTCCCGTATATATCACAATTACTACAACGCAGTTAATACCGTACCATTTACGTCCGCTATATCTTCCGTGGCTAATTATTTGTTGTTTTTCAGAACTGTTGTATAAATGGAAGAAATCACATATGTGTTATTTGACTACGTACGTACTATCCCGTCTTTAGGCTGCTGCCGTTATTCTGAATCATAGAGGATGCACTATCGTAAGGCGTGTGCACAGATGTCGAGTTTGTGTTGTACGGTGATATATTTTGTCCCTTTGGGCAGTGCCGATGGAAATGCACGGTAGCCAGCAGAGGCGACAAGCATTTATAACAAACATATTTTATGAGAAACATCTCAATCATGTCTCTTAGGATAAAATCTAGCCAGTCTAATTCCCTGTCCTGTTTTTTTTTTCGTTTTTCTTCCTCGTTCTCAGTTCCACCACAAAATATCGTTATGCAAAAGTACTTCGCCAAGAACAGGACCATGTGGTCTGCTAGCGTCCCTATCAAAACGCCGAAAACCAAGACGCCGAATCATTAGAAGGTCGAGCGTGAAAATGACGAAAAATTGAAATACCAAAAACTCAAGATGCCGGAAATTTTGAATACCAAAAAATCAAAACACCGAAACGTTAAAACGCCGAAACGTGAAGACGTCATCGCCTAGCTATGGTGAAAGATAAAGTATATTGGCAACATGAAGGTTCCGTCTCCCTCTTTTCCAATAACCATATTCTCTTGGTGATTAATCATCGCAAAAGTGACCAAAGGCCAGTTGTCCAAAATAGTTTGGCAGCTGCGCTAGCCAATCGGGACATTGTAGCCGTTCTAAGTTTCCTGCGAGGCATTGCATGCGAATTATGTTTTGAAATTGAATGAACAAGGGAACATATTTTTCTTGTTTTCGAAGGCTTCACCCATATGCGAAGAGAATTCATGGCTATTAGAAAACAGAGCGAAAACGAGCGCGAAATCACGCAGGCCAGCGGATGCTCAATCACGGCTAGACACTATCCTCTACAGTGAATTTCTACTGTGAACCCTGTAATCTTCTTCGTCGCCGTATAGACAACTTAGTCACATCGATGGAACGGCTGCTTTGGGAAATACCTTTCAAAGAAAATTCGGAGATACGACAGATACTTGCGTTGCTCTTTGTGCACAAAAAACCTATAGTTTTTCGATGGACCCGAAAACAGATTCATCATAACACTTTATAACTGTATATATATATATATATATATATATATATATATATATATATATATATATATATATATATATATATATATATATATATATATATATATATATATATATATATAGGCTGTCCCGCGATTGAGCCAAGATTTTGAAAATAAAAGACACTTTAGAGGTGCAATTAACCGAACATATACAACAATTCGCACTACTCTGTAGATACTCAGACTGTTTTTTTAGTTCCCCCAAGCTAAATAATTATTGCTCAAAAATTTTTCTTATTCGCTGAAACCCGAAAATATCACCTTTCATCTGTGGAGCCCTTTCAGAAACCACCGACTCAATTGTTTCCTTCATGATATGTGTTACGCTGTTATATTTTCTGTGTTGTAAAAAAGCCGACAGAAGCACGCTCGTGGTCTGACACACGGCTTTTGAGCTCTCTCGAGCCTTCTTTACAACGCAAAAAACTAATAATAACAGTGTGATGCGTATATCCCACAGAAAACAATTGAGTCGGTGGTTTCTGAAAGTGCTCAACATCTCAGCGGACATATTTTGGGTTTTCAGCCAATAACTAAAAAAATTGTATTTAAATATAATTAGGTAATTTGCCCAGGGCGAAACGAAAATCATCTGAGTATCTGCAGGCTCGTGAGAATAGTATACGTTTAGTTCAACTCGTTTCTCTAGTGCAATTCATTGTCCAAATCCTGGCTCTCTGGGACCTCCTGTATGTGTACTCACACACACACAGACACAAACACCCATATATATATATATATATATATATATATATATATATATATATATATATATATATATATATATATCAGGTGTTAGGGCAGACGCAGATTCAATGACAAGTGCGAAGCAGGGAAATTAGATTTTCTGATGCTACAGCGCAATATATATATATATATATATATATATATATATATATAGGTACTCGGCTGCTGACCCACAGGTTGCGGGATCGAATCCCGGCTGCGGCGGCTGCATTTCAGTTGGAGGCAGAAATGTTGTAGGCCCGTGTGCTGAGATGATAGAACCCCAGGAGGTCAAAATTCTCGGAGTCTTCCACTACGGCGTCTCTCATAATCATATGGTGGTTTTGGGACGTCGATTGATGTGTGGGGCTTAACGTCCCAAAACCACCATATGATTATGAGAGACGCCGTAGTGGAGGGCTCCGGAAATTTCGACCACCTGGGGTTCTTTAATGTGCACCCAAATCTGAGCACGCGGGCGTACAACATTTCCGCCACCATCGGAAATGCAGCCGCCGCAGCCGGGATTCGAACCCGCGCCTTGCGGGTCAGCAGCCGAGTACCTTAGCCACCACTAGATCACCGCGGCGGGGTGGTTTTGCGACGTCAAATATATATATATATATATATATATATCATGGATTTTTATTGAGCCACAATAGGCCGAGCATTTAGACCAACCTCGACGCTGCTCTTCCCCTTCAGCGTCATCCCGATCGCCCGAAGGGAGCAAACGCGGACAAGTATCTCTGCTGGAAAAGCCATGGCTGTTTTTTATTTTTGCCAACACAGCAAGCCGCTGCACCACTGAATACGACGATTATGCACGGTCAGAGAATAACTACTTTGATAACAATCATCTCTGAACACCGAGCATTTCTGGACAACCTGCTAGGGTGACTCTGCTTTGAGAAAGTGTTCATGCAAACGCTGCTTTGTGTTGGGGTTGCAAACACAGCATTCCTCTTCATTGTCGCGGGGCGCACGCTCGACAAATGGCATGAAAGTACAAAAACGAGAAAAAATAAACCTTTCCCGCCTCTCCCGTCTCTCAAAACAAAAAAAAAAGCTCTTTCAAGCACAGTCAGCGCGTCCATTTCGTTTCTCCGCAGCGCAGAAAAATATCCACATGAGTGATTGGTGGTAGGTTGTAGTATCGCTGAGCATAAGTGGCACCAGCTGAAGTCACATCACTCCTGCTGAATTTGGCGTGATTTTTAAATACATACAGACAACACACACAAACTTTTTGAGCCTGTAAAATGCGAACCACTGGACTGATCTGCATAAAAATTATATCATACATTTAGAAAGAAAAAGAAAGAAAATGTTGCAGAAATTGTTTTAATGTTTGAGTTATCATTTTTAGGGGACAAAAAAATTGGCGATACTTTTTCTGGATAGTTTTCTAGACATTTCTGGATATTCTATTTTATGAATATTTTTCTTAATATTTTTCTGGGATTTTACTGAATGTTTGGCTCTAGTTTGTAAAAAATAAAAGCCTGAGTGGAAAATCTGTCTGCACCATTTTTGCTCCATAAACTAAAAAGGAATACAATGCCAAAAACCCCGCGTAAATATGACCAAGATTGCACGAGCTAGAATTTCAAAAAGTAGACATGTATTCTCTAAGGGCGCTCGCACTGGTCAGCCCTCTTAACCACTGAGCCACCTAGGGGTACCTCCTTCAACGTTCAAACGGCAAGCTATTGATATCTACCACTTACCGCTGGTAGCGGGCATCTCGGGGGGGGGGGGGACTATCACGTTTTTAGCATTATCAGCAAAATAGCGCAGTGAGCGCGTGACGGCTCTCATCTCTCACGCGTACTTTGGCCCGCATAGAGAATAAGCGAGTGTACGCTCAATCGCGTGCCCTTATCTCGCAGTCGAGAGAATTGTACATCTTGGCTAGCCCTTGTTTGTAGGAAGGACTCTGTTGTAGTTACCGGGCGCACAAACCATTGCAATCGTTGAACAGCTTTCGTTTGCGAAAATGGCAAGCTTTTCAGACACAGCGAAGTAACAACTGAGACATTTATTCACGTTTATATGTACCTGTGAGTAAGTTTCGTGCGTAATTTGTGTGTAAGAAACGCGGGGCACATTTCGATCTGCTTTCCATTCAGCGCGTGACCTTCCAATTTGTTGCAATGGCGTTCATGGCTTCGCCTTTGCGGCAGAGCTTTGACTTCTTTATTTGTCACGCGAGTTTCCAATATGGCGTAACAGAGATTCCGATGTTCACAATGTCTGAAGCAATGTTTTAATATTGCGTGTATTGGGTAAGTCAAGTCGGGGTGAGAGAGCACCCCGCCCCGACTTAGGTGGGAGAGCACCCCGCCTAAGTCGGGGTGCTCTCGTGATCGGCTCGTTAACTGGGGGCAAACCAAAATCAGTATGGGAGGCCCGCCGGTGGTGGTCTAGTGGCTAAGGTACTCGGATGTTGACCCGCAGGTCGCGGGATTGAATCCTGGCTACGGTGCCTGCTTTTTCGACGGAAGCGGAAACGCTGTAGGCCTTTGTGGTCAGATTTGGGTAGACGCGAAAGAACCCCAATTGGTCAAAAGTTTCGGAGCTCTCCACTATGGCTTCTCCCATAATGATATGGTAGATTGGGGCCGTTATACCCTACGTATCAATCAAACTAGTATGGTAGGATAAAATGGTTTCATGAGTATGTAGGTTGGTCATGACGTGAGTAAGAGAAAACCCTGGTTGCGTATGTCGTCAAATCCTCTTCTCTAGAAACGTTTGCCATATACCCGTACGCCACCGGCCGTGGAGTGTGGGTATGCGCCACAGGTGTTTGACAGTTTATATGTACCCGAATTGGTGACAACATACATTGGTAATTTAAATGCGAAAGCGCTTAAACAACTGCCAACGATAGCGTGAAACTGCGAATGAAAAAACTAAATATCAAGGTTTTAGCAAGAATCAAGTCCACTTAAAGGGACACTGAAGTCAAATAACAATTTACGTCAGAGGGCAAGCTCAAAGTATGACAACGTCTAAAACGACATTATTATAACCAGCAGTGTCCTACTTACAATGAAATCAATGTAAATGCACGAGAACACATGCGCTACGTGTATGATAGTCGCAAAATAATCCCGACGACGTGGTAGATACTGCCTACAATTTGTCAGTAGAAATCGAATAGCTGCACTAAATAAAGATCCTTGTGTGCATCAAGTGACGTAAGAAAATGCTGCTTGTTCCTTTCTTTTTGATTCATATAAAAAAGAACTATCTGACGTTACTATGGGGAATTACGCGAGTGGCTCAAATGTTCAATTTTGCGTAGTTAAACTGTACAGATTGTGACATCTAGAGGGGCCCAGTTCAACAAAGCACGTCTGCCATCTCGGAGGCGGTGGCAGAAAATTGTTCAATGACCGTTATTGCTGCTGTGGTTCCAGATATTCTAGTTGTGATGCTACTAGTGTAAGCGGCCACGCAGTAAAGGTGGAAACTTTTGTGCACGACAACAGTGACGTGAGGCGTTGCACTTGAGGTGAGTAATTTAAAGTGCGCTGACCCAATGCGGACCACGGAAACGTGATGTTATTTTGAAATCAGCACTTCTTTGGCAGGAAAGTAATACCACGACCACCATTTCAACAATAAATGTTGCTTTAATAGTTTCCTTTAGTGCCCTTTTAGGCATTATACTTGGCAATCAAGTATTCAACCTCAGAGCCGCACCAAGTCTCGCAGCGGCTTTGGTAAAAGACGCTGAGTAGTCGTAATATTCATGAAATGTGAATGCTGGTTGTAGTGCTGGCTATATAATTTTGTAAACATGACATATCTACTCATATGAAGGAGCCGGAACGAAGGGTTAACGTCCATTGTAGGTAAGCGCCATCCACTGCAGTAGGTACGTAGCACTGCCCAGTGCTACCATGCTCGTAAGCACAAGCGTAACATATCAGCCTACCACGCAACTGTAAACTGCTGTTAATACTTATGCGACTGTTCAACATATATCTGTGCGTACAACATTCACTCATATCGTTAACGCCATTCCTAACGTTTCGCTGAATACAAAATTACACCACCACCACTTTCTCTGCGCATACTTCGCATGACATTGATTCTCGTAGGGTTTTTCAATATGAGAAATTACGCGTGTTTTTTTTAAATTTTCGAAAGCTTGGTGCGCCATAAGTTGTCATGTTTTACAACATTTTTATATAAACAACCACCATCAAGATATATGCTTTACGGTCTTTTTTTAATTGCTCATATCAGTGTAAGCTTTCATTGCTCATTTTAGTGTAATTGATCATATCAGTTTATTCCCCTGTTTACATTTAATGAACAGTAGTTATTGGGCCTACGTGCTACGTGCCCGGCTCATATCCATTTCTTGGTCTTGATTTCAAACATGATTTCAACGTAGTGTTACAACTTTCGCATAGAGTCTGTTTGCGAAGACGATAGAGGCCTGACTGTCATAGCATTTTTTTTATTTTAAGAATCTCAATAAACAAGAGAGTACAAGCATCTTCACGAAGGGAATCATGACAAGTGGACGACCCACTGGGAAACGTTCTTACTGTAAATCACCAGTGACATTGCCAGTTCGCGCATGTAAATGAGCGACAGCGCGTGTCTACAGTGTATAAAATGTCCTTGTACCGTTGAGGCACCGCTTCCCGTGGCCTCAACTGCTGGGTGGCAGCTTGTTGTCAGTGTTGCCGCTTTGCCGCTGCTTGACGAAGTGATTCTTCGTAGAACACATATCGCTCGTCTCGGTGCTTTTCTGGACTTTTCGCTGCAGCTGTGAGGTGTATTGCCTCGTACGTTGCGGTAATGAATGTACAACCTCACGAGGTGACGTCCGACTTTGGTTCGACCGCAGCCACTACCTCGAGGAAGCGAGGAAACACATCCAGCGAGAGCGATGACAGTGAGCTTTACTCCGCATCTTACGACGAGTCCTCGGACGACGGCATTCAACCTGTCCTGCACCACAAGGCCAAGCGACAGATTGTCAATCCATCGTTGGTGTCAAGTACAGCCACCGTGAAAACGGCACCCCAGCGATGGCCCCATTTTATTTTGTTCGTGCCAAAGAACGCTACCGAAAGTCTGCTTGTTATGAACAGGCAAGCGCTTTTGCTCTATTTTGAGAACACTGTGCCGTACTAGATCAAAGACGTACGGCTTAATACAAGAAGAAACATCTTAGCTGTCGTTGTGCTGCACCCGAGTGCGCTGAGCCCACTGCAACAAGTAACACAACTGGAAAACATTGCAGTTAGGTCGATTATACCAGCCGATGGTTCGACCACGTCAGGAGTCATTTACGATATTAAACGGAAATCCCAAACACAGACCTTAAAATATTTATAAAACCCTTAAGTCAAGACAACTTCATTGTCAATGTTGGACGGCTTGGTAACACACGCTGTGTGAGAGTAACGTTCAAAGGTGACTGTCTTCCTGCATACGTGAAGGTTGGCCACTTTCGTCAAGTTTGACCGCTTATTCCTAAACCCGTGCAATGCTTCAATTGTCAGAAGATCGGTCATGTAAAGGGTGTTTGCAGGAGCTCCACAGCATGCCCCCGGTGCGCCGAACCACACGCGGAAGACAACTGTAGCGCTACCACACTGAAGTGTCCTAACTGCCAGGGTGCTCACAAAGCTTCTTCGAAAGAATGTCCGCACATAAAGAAAGAATTTCCTATTCTGAAGCAAATGGTACGAGACAGCTCAACCCACAAAGAAGCTGCTGAGAAAATCCGGCGAAGACGACGTCGCCGTTGAAGGTCTTCACGTCGGACAGCGCCAACTTCAGACAACGAGTCGATGCACCAGGAAAGATCGCCAGCTGTAGTTTCCAGCACGGCAAACACAGACGTTGGAAAAGAGCAAAGCGGCAGACCAGTCTCTACAGAAGAGTGAACGCCACTTACGCGTACACAATGCGCAGAAGAGCCGCAGCAGAAGCCGTCTGCTTCAGAGCAAGCGGCTGCATTGGAGGACTTGCGGAACAGAGATCAGCAAGTGATAGCTCTTTTGCGACCCTTAATTAACGCCATTCGCTTGTTGTTAAGCAACATGCACACAACGTCAGCAAGAAGTGCATTGCAATTACTGGACGCTTTGAGTCCAGTACTCACAGTGCTTGAGTAAATAATGGCTCGCCAGCCACTTTCTTTGAAAGAAGAGGTCCGAAAGGCAGCGATTATTTAATGGAATGCCCGGGGACTGAAATCATGCATCGCCGATTTCCGTCGGTTCGTGTACACCAATAAGTTCCCCATCATTGTCATCTGCGAGCCAAATTTGCAGAACGAAATCAGACTTTCTGGTTATGAGTCATTCATGTCGTCTACAACTGCAGACAATAGCAAAGTTCTGATGTTTATTCACCGTGACCTCACCTACATTCATCATCCGGTGTAACCCCACAACGACAATCAATATGTAAGTATAACAGTCAAGAAGAGACTTACCATCACGGTTGAGGGTGCCTACCTCTCTTCGTCAAGCAGCTTCGGCCATAAAAGACTACAAGGTATCCTGTCAGCAACTTCTCACCCATAAGTCATATATGGCGACTTCAACGCTCATCATACAAGCTTGCAAAGTTCGAAGACTAATGTTAAAGGGAGAAAGTTGGTGTCCTTCGCCTCCGACAACCAAATTTTCTTGCTAAATGACAGCAGTTCAACGTTTCTACGTGGTTCAATATATAGCAGCTGCCTTGACCTGGCCTTTGTCTCATGAGGCCTCGTCAGGCATGCAGAGTGGTTTCCAGACATAGAAACGCATGGAAGTGACCACATTCCCACTTACGTCAAAATCGAAGGATTGTCCCATGCTAAGACGCGCGACAGTGGTCAGAGACTGGACTGGTTGAAATTTCAGTCTCGCATGAAAGAGCAATGTGAAGCAAACAGATCCCTCGACATAGAGGATATAATTCAAAGCACAATACGCGACACTACGTGTACCCTCATCTGCTTTCCCAAAGTAAAGGAATTTGACATCGAGCTAGAACGACTTCGAGCAATCCGACGGCGTGCTGAACGAAAATACCTACGCACGAAGCCAATAGAAGACTTACGGATCGCTCGACGTACACAAAAGAAGATTTAGCGCCGGATAACTAAACTCGAGTCACAACGTTGGACTTCTTTTTGTGAGTCGCTTGACCCACGAAAACCTTTATCCGAATTGTAGACGATGGTACGAGGTCTCCGCACAAAACCCACTCAGCTAGTGGTCACCATTCAGGGCTCTCGCACTTTCTGAACAGAGACGCGCCATTGACGTGGCAGAAGACTTCTGTGCCAGAGTATCTGGGCCATTCGCAGTGCCAAATAGCCTATTGCCCTCGACCAACTGTCCACAAACACCGGATTCCCGCATAGATATGCCTTTTTTATCGTTGAGCTCAGAGCAGCACAAGCTTTGTGTGGACGCACGTCGGCACCAGGGCCCGATAGAATTCCTTATAGGGCCCTGTGTCATCTGGGTGAACGCGCGCGAATCCTCTTCCTGGAGTTGTACAACAAATCTTGGCAAGATGGAACGCTCCCAACGAGCTGGAAGACAAGTCTTCTCGTTTCACTTCTGAAGCCAGGCAAGTCACTATTGGAGATCTCATCTTATCGCCGATCGCATTGGCCAGTTGCGTAGGCAAAGTTATGGAGAGGATGACCTTGGGACGCCTGGTGTGGTAATTGAAGTATAACAACATCTACCCAGATGCCATGGCGGGATTTTGGCGTGGTCAATCATCGATTGACAACGTAGTCGACCTGGTCACTTACGTCTAACACGAGAAAGGCCGTAAGCGTCTCTGCGCATCTTTGTTCCTAGACGTCAAAGGGGCGTATGATGACTTTACGCATGCAGCTGTTTTCACCGCTCTCGAATATGTAGGAGTAGGTGGTCAGATGTATCGCTGGATACGTAGCTATTTGTCAATGCAATCCTTCTTTGTGAGCACTGAAGACGGTCAAACCTTTCCACATTACAGTCACCGTCGCGTCCCCCAGGGCGGCGTACTCACCCC
Organism: Rhipicephalus microplus; assembly: GCF_043290135.1. Lineage (NCBI taxonomy): Eukaryota > Metazoa > Arthropoda > Arachnida > Ixodida > Ixodidae > Rhipicephalus > Rhipicephalus microplus. The sequence goes on from NC_134710.1 coordinate 15,269,646, forward strand.
TGTGCTGTTCAATCTTACGTTAATTGCTCTCACTTAGCATCTGCCAAGTACAGTCAGGCTATCAATGTACGCCGATGATATTTGCGTTTGGGCATCGGCTGTAACACGCCTGCAGTTACGAGAGAGAATTCAAAAAACTGCGACTGAAACATTACGTTACCTCCGAAATCGAGGCTTGGAAATTTCTTCCAAGAAATGCACCTTCGTAGCTTTTACATGAAAGTCTATGGATAAGTACATATAAGGATCCATGGTCAAACTGTACCATGCGTTCGATCACAGAAACTTTTGGGCGTCATAATTGACAGGAATCTATCATGGAGCGATCAAGTTTCGTACATGAAGAAACAATTTATTTATTTATTTATTTATTCAAAATACCTTACAGGCCCACTGAAGGGCATTGAGTAAAGGGGGCATCAGTATACAAACGAAATAAAATAAAGGAGAAAAGCAGACGAAAAATTATATACATATATAAAAGATTACAAAAATCAAGGTGCAACAGCGTTATACAATACTAGAGTGCAACGAAATCAGGTTGTCACGAAAAATTTCACGGTTACAAATGGATACAACATGATCCGTAAGGCCGTTCCAATATGCAATGGCTCGAAATAGTGATGATAAGTTAAATGCCTGCGTGTGACCATGAATGCGCATAAAACTACGGGCATTGTGAATGCGCTGGAAAGTGCGCGCAGGAGAATAAAGTGGCAAACAGTGAATTTCGTTACTATAAATGTACCTATGAAACAGACATAAAAGAGCAATGTTGCGGCGTATTTAGAGTGACTAAAATGCAAGGTCTTGTTTTATTAGGTTAATACTTGAATGATAGTCATAGTTTCCGTAGATGGACATCTGTAATATACCGAAGCTCTTTGTAGAAAAGACTTGGGAAATGTCTCCCAGTGCAATGCTACACCTGTACAGGATATTTTTTCTCGGTTTTCTGCGGTACAGCTTACCGGCATTGACCAATGCAAGCAAAACAAGCCTTTGAACGCTACAGAGTGTTCAGTCCCAGGCATTCCGGATTTGCCTCGACTTGCCTCATAGTGCGTCGACAATGGCTGCTATAGCAATCGCCGGTGACCACCTCATCACAACACATATTGACGTTGAGGCACTTAGGACACACATAAAGCATATTTGTCAGACACCCCGCCACCACCTAGCCTCTTGACCAGCAAACAGACCACGTTCGTCATTTTGCCCAACGGTAACCACATATCGCGATTCTTCGCCAACATGCTTCACACCTGCCGCCAGGCCTTCGACTTCTCCTTGGTGCCTCACTCAGGCTGAAATCAGGCTAACTATACCTGGCATCCAGAAAAAAGCAGGTATGTCGTCGTCTGCTTTTAGGCAGCTTGCTCTGCTCTTGTTATACGAGGCGTATCAAGGCTGTGTACATGCATACACCGACGGCTCTGTTTTCCAGAAGAGTTCAACGGCATCATTTGTTATACCGATAAAAGACACGACAAGAAAATTAAAGACCTCCCACTTTAGGACATCAACGGGAGCAGAGCTCACAGCTCTTCGTGCCACATTGCTATTCATTAGCGATGAACAGCCACAAAAGTTGAAAATTTTCAGTGACTCACCTTTACGCCACAGCCCTTACGAACAGCTGGTATTCTAGATGGCAGAAAAGACTCACCAATTCATTGAGAAAGGACATGAAATAGCCTTTCAATAGATTCCAAGTCATTTTGGAAATAATTGGTAATGAACGGGTCGATCGAGCTGCCCGTTATGCCTATACTGAAAGCTATCAAATATCAATTCCGCTTTTCAGAACTGACGCTGCACGGAAACTCCGCTTGCTTGCTCGCAAGCGCACCACGTCACAATGGAACGAGTCACATTTCATCTATGCACGGTTATGTACCTTACACCCAACTCTCAGTCTTCGAATTCCTCCGGTATTACACCGACGAGACGCTACTATGCTGTGGAGATTATGGTTGGGCGTCGCATTTACCAATGCGTACGCGTTCCACATAGGAATGGCTGACACTTCTGCATGTGACCATTGTGGCAGTGACGAAACAGCTTGGCACATTCTGTGTGAATGCCCACAATACTGCTCGCAGATACAGTCACTCTGCAATGCACTGAATGAACTGGACAACCAGCTTCTCTCGAAAGAAAGAATCCTGTGCTTCCGAAAGGACTTTATGTCACACAAGAAGGCTGTGAAGGTGCTGCTGCGCTTCTTGCGTTTAACCGGGCTGTCCAAATGACTGTGATCGGAACTTCCTAATTGTGTGCGCATGTGTTTTTTTCTAATTTAGTTTATATCTCTCTATCTCTATCCGCTTTGCGACCCTTTCTCCCACCCCTGTACAGGGTAGCAAACCAGTTCTTCTAGGTTAACTTTCCTGCCTCTTCTTTTTATTTCTTTCTCTCTCTGTCTCTTGCCGCTGCTTTTCAAGCTCTTGCCTTCGGCGTAGCTTGCTGTGTGCGCAGACTTAGAGCCCCCACATGCCGCACTCTGACCTCCGGAGTAGCAGCTTGTTGTTGACTTTGCCGCCCCTTTGCGAGCTCTCATTCCTGGCCTAACTTGTTCTCTGAGTCGGCATCGCCTCTCGCGGGCGAGAGCTTGTTCACGTTCGTTTTCAACCATGAAAGAAAGCGAATGTGTGGTCTAGAATGCGCTGATTCTTCATCGTCATCAGCATCATCGTCACGGCCTATAGCGGGTACCTTGCGTTGTCATCAGCGTCATCGTCACTGTGAGTGCGAACAACGGGAAGCCTAGATCCTCAGATGCTTAGCCCGTAAAAATTATTTTAAAATCCCAAGCTTTGTGGGAATCGATGTCATATGAAGAAAGAATTAGGAAACAGGTTATGCGGCTTTTTTAGGGGTGATGCTCCTCAGGCTCGAGCCATGTCCATCGTAGTCCCTCGATGGCATAGAGTTTCATACACTAACACCTAGAGAGGAATCTGGCACTGCGATCGTGTACCCCCATGGGAATTATGGGAAGTACAGGCTTCGGTTTGGATAGGGTTAGCTAGTGAAACGTTTACAGACCGTCTGCTAAGTTTCAGTTTCGTTCTTCGTGGAGCGCGGGTTGTGGGGTGCGATAAAACAGACTGAAGCAGCGTCTTCGTTGCTCGAAGATGCTGACGACCACTAGATCTGCTTATTTGCGGTGACGTTGGAGCTTTGTGAGTCGCATTTGACAGTTTAAACAAAGCGTCGTCCACTCACCGCTGCACTTTGATGTAACGTCTCTTGCCAGTGCAGGGTAATGCCTCGCTTCATGTTTTTCGCGAACGTGTCTTGCCAAAACTCGTTTTAAATCGACTGCAAAGCGATGACGAAGCTAAGTAGACGCGTTGTCATGCTCCGCTCACTCGACTGCACAACAAAACCAGCGGTGCGTGAGGGGCAGGCCACTGGGACAGACGCACCTAGTGTCGCAAAAGACGAAACGATAAGTGTTTCTCACTTAATACTGCACTGTTACTTGCATAAATAGATAATGCGTACTTTTGAGAGAGAAACAAGCACGTTTCCTTTCAAGTGTTGTAAAAGCTCATTCATCAAATCTAGATGCCAAATCTAGAACGCAATAGCAGAGTGCCGGCGAGAGATTTCTTCTGTGCGATGTAGAACAATAAAAAATTCGCAGCGTGCGCGTTCACTAAAAGCCGAGTTCTCCTGCCTCTCATTCCCCCTTAGCAGCCATTGGCATGTACATTGAGCACTATCTGACAAGAAAGGGTTGCTACGTTATACTCGCTGGGCATAACCTCCTTGGTTTTAGAAAGGTTTAGCGAGCGTTGGGCCACAGTGCCATGAATATAGTGAACTAGTATATACCATGAACTCGAGGTGGTTAAAGGTGGGAAGTAGAAACGAAGCGCAAGCCGTGAGAAAGTGTGAGTGTGCCACCTTTCGTTTAATCCTTAGAATGCTTGCTGGATGGTGGTGCATATGCGGAATATATGATAAAAAGATGCGAGATGGTGGTACTTGGAGTGTCTAATAGATGGACGAATGGACACACAGACAGATGCATGGACGGAGTCACGGATGGCTGCACTGACGCATGGACGCATGGACGGACGCAGGGGCGGATGCATGGACGAACGCAGGGACGGACGCACAGATGGACGTGTGGACGCACGATCAGACGCACGCAGGAATGGACGAATAGACGCATGGATGGTCACACAGACGGATTCATGAACGGACGGAAGCAAGAACGAATGAACGGACGGATGCTTCGCCCCACTCTCCATCATTCACTCCGTGGATATGCTGCCATTTTTTTCGGTGTTGCTGCCTACTGTTTCGATGACTCGAGCGCCGTCGAAGTTGCTGCGATGTTCTCTCTTTTAGCTGTGTTTTGAGAGAGTGTTTCGGGCTGGATTGAAGCTACATACATCGGTGTCATGAAAGCGCATAGCCAGCATTACAACCACGGTAGACGTTGTCCATACGTGGCACCTGTACAGAGTTTTTTTCTGTCCCAGTTATAAGTACCTCTCGTGTCTGTGACGTGGATACTAGCTTGCCCGCAAATTGCCTGAGTTCTATTCCAGCTCTAATCGTCACTTGTATTTTTTACGTCAATGTAGTTGCTCACTCACCGACAATGCTTCCACTACAGGCACCTCTGTAGCACATGCTCCTTAACGCTCACGCGTTAAGATCTCTAAACTCCGCGCCCACTCTTTCTTAGTTCATATTTACCGTGAAATATATGTGGAGCATAATCATATTCCACGGGCCTTGGTAAGCGGGCATGTGGCACACGTGACTGAGGAAGAGGATTTCGTTATCTACGCGACACCCATTTCACGTTATTCATGTGATGACATGAAAATAGTTTGGCATACACTCCTATCTTTGAATGGCAGATTTGCTCTGTGTGCAGTGTACGGACGCGACCACAAGAGCACCCAGGCATAGGCACATAGATAGATAGATAGATAGATAGATAGATAGATAGATAGATAGATAAATAGATAGATAGATAGATAGATAGATAGATAGATAGATAGATAGATAGATAGATAGATAGATAGACAGACGCAGACACGAGACGAGACAAGCGTGGACTGCGTTCGATGCGAGTGAAAAGCAAGAATCTTTTTTTATTTGCTTATTAACAGGCACGCTCTTCTGTGCCCCTCGTCTTGTTCTTCTTCTCCGTGTCTTCGGCGAGTTTCAATAGCTTCCAGCCCGCATGAAGTTCTGTTCTCCTCATTGGAAACAACCTTCAAGTTGGTAGATTTGTTGTACAGCTCTCTGAATGAGTTTCCTATTGGTTTCCAAAAGGCAGGAGCGTACCTTCCCGTCGACTCCCGAATAAACTTCCATGTCTTTAGCCAGGTTCCACAGTGATCTATCTAGGAGTGCCTGAACCAAGCAATACGATGTCTCCTCAGTTCACTCCCGTTTCTTGTTGACTTGCGTAAGCTTGCTCGCTCAATTCCTTCAGGTATTCCTTGTTCCATCTTATCGACCAATATTTCATGACGTTTTGCCGCTTTTTCCACATTTCTTCAATTTCGACTTCGTGTTCATCTTCGTCAATGCCTGGAAGTCTGTACTTTCCACCTATTGTGTCAGCTGGCACAATAGGTAGCGGTTCGTCCGGTTCGCTGTATACATAAGTCCGCGGCCTGTTGTTAAGCACTGTTTCAACTTCAGTGGTTATTGTTTCCATCTCTTCCCTGTTTAGCAGTCTCTTTACGTTGACTTTCTTCATTGGTGATTTCATGCTTCGTGATATCCTTTCATACCCTACCCACCAAGGTGCTTGTACGGCGATAAACTTTCACTTTATTTGATTTCCTTGGTTAGTTCTTTCAGAGACTTCTTATAATTCCTTCGGGATGCGATTGATTTCTCTGTTTGCTTTATTTAATGTCCTTGCGTTGTCACTATATATTGTGCAACATAAGCCTGTTCTCGCTGTAAATCTTCTGAATGCATGTAGGAATGTGTCTCTTTTGAGGTTGTCCACTTCAAATGGCTGTCGGTGCTTAACTCTGTCAGCAGGCCAGGGTGCTGTGTCGTGCTGAATCAGTTTAACGTCAAATTGTGGGCACTTTAAACATTCATGAATAACCTCTTTATCATCTGCTTTCTTTGGATTATTCAATATTTCGTTCTAAGCTGCGACAGTGTTGCACTGACTCCTCCATGTAACGCGAGCTGATGTACATGTCGTACTAGCAGCATTGTAGCAGCCGTCCACTTTGGTAGCACAATTGAATGTTTTTTTTTTGTATATTGGTTCACTTTGAGACAGACGACCCTTGTGCCTTATTAGCCCTTGTTCATCTTCAAAGACTTTCCTGCCACAAAGAAACATCCACGTTGTCATGGTCGTTTTGCGCTTGTTGAGTATAATATGTTCCCGTATCTTACGTTGCTCTAACTTTATTATCACCGTCTCTGGACGGTGATAATAAAAACTCAAAACTCAGATCGCCAATTATCCGCTTCTTTCTTATAATCTGTATTTATACTCAAACCCAAGCTGTTACTTTGAGCAATCTTATGTAGGTTCCATACTTCTCTGCGTCGATCATGTCCGAACTTGACGCGTACGTGTTAGTCGCATAACATTCACTACTCTCGCTGTCTTCTTCCGTTTGCGTCTGCCCTGAGGTCTTGTTTTTCGTAACAAGCCACTTTAGACCACGGAACCATAGGTCTCACTGTATCAAAGCTTTTACGCTTACAACTTTGGTCATGAGATCATCTGGGTTCTCGTCGCTTGCAATGCATTTTCACTAGATCTGATAGCTTCGTTTTCTCTTTTATTTTCTTCACCCTATTCTCTACGAAAATGTCTCGTTTTTTTTCTTTCCATGTAGCCAACTAAGAACAATGGTCGAGTTCATCCACTATTTTGTAGCATCTATGTTCTTTACAAATTCGCTTCTGATGTATTAAGAAATACGTGTAGACAGCAATGCAGTCATTGACTCAACTCATGGTAACGAGATATGCTTCATTGGCACTATCCTTCCTTTTGCAATTAGATTTTCAGCCTCTTTTTCTTTCTCGTAGTGATTTATCGAATGGGCAACTGTTTCGTATGCATATAGACTTGAATCTGAAAACAAGTGAAGTTTCGTGTGAATAGGCTTCCTCCTTCGTCTTACATCAAACCATCGTGGTACTTTGAACTCTAGAATAGATTCAGCTCTTTATTCTATATTCTCCAAGTCCCCGTTTCACCATCTGTGAGTTATCCCAAGACGTCCCTTTTCTTCATATATTTTGCATTTCTCGCTTGGCTGTTACCGTGAATGGAGTAAAGAGTCCCAGAGGATCGTATACTCTTGCAGTGAGGCTTTAACATTTGGTGCTTCGTTAGCGCACCACTCGTATCGATGTCTGTTATGTCAAACGATGGTAGGTACAGCCTATCTTCGTTGAAGTTCCATCTGATGCCAGGGACCTTTAGGTGGAAGCGCCGAAGCTTGCGTTTTCCTCTTTCTTTATATTTTCATGTAATTCAGGCTCATTTCTGTTGAAGTTTCTGAGAGCCATTGACGCCTCTTGAAAAATCTCCTTTGATTCCCAGTAAAGTGTTTTGGCTTCATTGGGTGATTCAGCTCCCTTTATAACATCGTTGACGTAGATGTTACTCCTCAGCTGTTTAATTGTCTCCGGAAACTTCTCCTCCAACTTGCTAAGGCGCAGCTGTACTGTTCCTGTGAGCAAGAAAGTACTGGCAGTAGTGCCAAACGTCACTGTTGATATTCTCCGTGTCGCGAACTTCGCATCGCTTCCACTCGTTATTCCATCCCACCAAAGGAAACGCAGCGCGTCTCTGTCTTTCTTATGTATTGAAATCTGTAAGAATGCCTTCACATTATCAGCTGTCGCTGCCATGCGATGGTGTAGGAAGTCAATCAGCGTTTGCACGAGATCACAATTGAGATTTGGTCCAGTCTGAAGATTGTCATTTAGAGATGACCCTTTTGTGGACGATGATGACACATCAAATACTATTCTCATCTTGGTTGTTTGACGATCTTTCTTGATGACAGCTTGATGCGGTATTTATTAGCAGTGTGTCATTGGTGCCATTTGTTCCTCGGCCATTTCTGCCACTCCACTAGTCAAGTACTTTCAGATGGCATATTTGTAACATCACAATACACTTTCGTTCTTCCGTAACCTTCAAGTGCGTTGCTTCAATTTGGTCATTGCGACACCTTTGCTTTCATCAAACTCCGCGTTATCTTTCCATGGAAGTCATATTGAGTATCTTTTCTCTTCACACTTTAAGTTCTTGCTAAAATACTCCATCACACTTTCTTCTTTTTTGCGTCTTGCTCGGTGCCCTTTATGCCGATGGTTTCTATGTCCAAGAAATGCCTTAGCTCTGTCTTTATGTGGGATTTGTTCACTTCAAAGGGAAGTACCATAAAGTTTGACCGTTTCAATATGCAGCGGCTAACTTGGTTTTGCCGTGCACCGTTCAACCGAATATGGTCTCTGCTGCTGTCAGCTTCTCTTCCAGTTTTGGGATGCCTCTGGTGATTATTTGCCAGTACTGGTCTGATCCAACAAGGATTACAATTTCTCTGTAGTCTTTGCTTGTACATAAACTGTGAGCCAGCTTTAATCCGTTGTCTTAATACTTCTTCTTCAGTGAAACTGGCAGCAACTGTATTCTTTCTCTTGATATAACGTCAAGGTCGAGTGCTTCCAACAAAACCTTTTGCCACTGTGTGCGCTTATAGGTTGACATCAACTGAATTCATAGTCTTTTCCTCTTGTCCTCCTCCGAAAGAACCTATGAACAGTCTTTTTCTTTGACCGGGCAACCAAGCTGTTTTAACAAGCTCTTAAGAATGAATGTTCTTTGGCTGACAGTGTCCAACACAACCCGATCATAGCATGACTTCTTCCTACTTGCTGCTATTGCCGCTGCAGTCTGCAGAAAAGACTTGACGATACGTTCGTATATTGGCAGGTTAACCCTTGCTATTCCTCCATTTCCTTTTTTACTTTGAATCACCGCTGTGCACTTTGGTGTGAGTTCATTTCCGCAGAACATAGGCGTTGCACGCCTTTGCCCGCATATCTTGCATCCTATGCTTGCCTTGCATATTTTGGTGGTAGGGGCGAAGCCTCGCGCAACAAAAGCATGTATGAGACACTTTTAGCCTAATTGTTTTTCTCTTCATATAACATATCATTTCTACGGTCATCAGAATAGCGGGTACTAGTCTCACAGAGTATGCAAAACTTTGGCGTGGTGCTCTGAAAATAAACAGTTTTTTTAATGTCTATGGTAAAATTTGTTGCCGTGTCTTTCCTTCAGCGCCAGCAATGCCTCTCTGCACACAAATTGGTCTCCCATATACCTCATCAAATGCTTCAGAGTTTCTTCATGATGTTTAGTTGCATTCCGATCTTGAGCTGAAGACCGGCAGGCTGATTTTCTTTTTTTTTCAGTTGAAACCCTATCTGCATCTCCGCAGGTAAAGATCTTTTTGATACTGGTAGTAGCACCGATGAATATGACTCGATTGTTATGCACAAGGATTCCAGCCCACGTGTGTGCACTTTTACCTTGTCTGATGGTTTTCTGAATCTTCCATAGTCACTGCAGCTTGCTACTGTACTCAGGTTAGTTAGCTCTTTCATGTGCATTTCTACAAGTGCTTCGTTTTTCCCTTATCACTGCTTGAGCATGTCGATAGCTTTCACATAGTCACTGCCTGAATATTGAAGTCCTTCCGCGGTAGCTGCTGCTCTCCCAGTTAGTGATGACAGAAGGTACGTGGATTTTTGATTCTCGCTTAATTCTGTTCTCACGTGAACAGCCAATTCAAACTCGAGTCAGAATGTCTGCCACTTCCTCTTGTCGCCATAGAACTTCATTATTTCTACATTTGGTAGCTTTACTGCATTTGCTTGTAGCACTCGCCTAACATTGTCATTGAAAGTGCACGACTTGTTCCCTCACTGGCCCGGGCTGTTCTTGTCGGCAAAGGTAAGCATTGATTTTAAGCAGAATGCTACTCGTCTTTAGCTCGTACTCAGTGGTCCTCGAAAACTCGGCTTCGGCTGTTTCCGGCATTATGAATTCTTCCATCTGTTCGTCAACTTTCTTTAACATGACGGTGATGCCTCTATTCTGGCTGGCTATCAGCTATATTGCCATAGGGTCTTCATTCGCATGAAGCTTATTTTCTGCTTCACTCACAAGGTGGGTTATTTGCGTCCTCAGCGTTTCTTTTTTCTTCGAAATTACTTCCCTGCTCTTTTTGAATAATTGAGCAAACGGCTGGTCGCTTACAGATTTCTGCGGCGAATCTTCATCCATGGCTGTGTCGTCCTTTGTGTGTGTGCCGCTCTCTCAGATGGCGTTGTCCCGTCTCGCTGCCGTCGGTTCGCACTGGGCCTCCTCTTCGTCCGTCCTCTGTGGCCTGTCCTTCGTCCTGTAATTCCGTGGCCAGTGGGAAGAGGAGAACACGCTATCCTGGCCACGACACCATGTCGCAGAAACGAGACAAGCGTGAACTGCGTTCGATGCGAACGAAAAGCAAGATTCTTCTTTTTTTGTTTGCTTAATAACGTGCGCGTTCTTTTGTGCCCCTTGTATTCTTCTTCTTCTCCTTATCTTCGGTGAGTTTCAATATAGATAGATAGATAGATTGATAGATAGATAGATAGATATCGTTTAAGTGCCTTTGGTATGCAAAAAAGTTTCGGAGTATTCTCTCTCCTATTGTTACTGCATATACAGAAAAATGTTTACTCGCCCAATTTGATTGCCAATGGGATACAGAAAGATTATTCAGACCTTAGACCTTGCAGGGTGAACAAAATCTATCATCCTCATTATTGGGCGTCAGCTTTCTAGTGTGTTGTGCTCTTCTTAATCTCCCTAAGACCTTGTAGTCAAGGTTAACAAAGATTATTTGTTAAATATGACTCTTGATAACTAAGGTGTGCAAATGAAGGCGACGCAAATCAAGACGCGGATAATTTAAATTTTGGAATGAATTTCTCAGCAAACAATAACTTTGTATTTACCACTTTAATTTGTTTTAGCTAATTATGTTTTGGATCATAAAGAGCTTGCCAATAAGGTGTTGGATATATGACACAGGTATCTGAGAGCATAATTATAACCATTCGCTTCAAGTAGCGACGACGACTCTTCTCCAAGCACTTGAGTTCTAGGCTATACATAGCCAAGCCTTCCCTTGCATAGCTAAACCTAGCAACGATTTAGTCGAGATTGTAGAAACCGACGCAAGTTAGGTCGTCCACAAGCCCCGCTGTTTCTTGACCTTTGCCCTGGTAGTGCAACCTGCCCACAATTTTTTCAAACACGGGGCTTGGAGGGGGAGTGGGTGCATTCATAAGTTTCCTGTTTGCCGGTGGAATGTTAAGGACTATTGCACTTCGGAGCGACCTGGCATTTCACGAGGTATTTTTTTCTATTTCGCTAGCATCCACAGGAACCACAAAAGACTATAGCACCTAACAGATAGAAATAAAAAACTGTTTTATCAGACGTCTTGCAAAATGGTCTAAAACGTTCTCATTGGAATTTTTTGTCCAGTTTAGTTCCTTTGAAAATTCATCAATTTTACCTACTTAAACCTGTATATGCAAAACAAAATATGATGTGACTTGCATCTTTACAACAGTCAGCGACATAAATTTGATCGCTTCGGCATAAAGTGCATTGGCATATTTTTAAACTCTGGCAAGATTTAGCTGGTGCTCCCTTATTGAAAATAATGTAAAAGCATGTCTAAAGTGCGGGAGATTTAACGTTTACTGCCGCATTTCAAGAACTCCGCTATAACTGCAGCTCCGCAGAAGTCTTATTCAAAGCCCCAAGTACAGCATTTCTTAGCATTTCACCCCCCTAAAGTGCATCCTTGCTCGACTTGGTATGACACACTAGAAAACTACAACAGTGCGAGATACATAGAGCCAGTACTGGAAGAACGCCGACAGCAGCACTGACTCACAAGAAGGCTTAATTGTCACAACCTGCCGTTGTGTACTAGACATGACGATTACAAAAAAAGAAGCAACATAAATGATAGCGCAATGATACAATAACCAGTTAATGAGCCTCGTCAATCCGCACCACTCACATTACGCGTACGAACGCGACAAACGAAATGCATTTCTTTGCTCGATGACATGATAGATGGCCTGCTAAAGCATATGCTCTCTTGCGTAAGCATTTTTAAAGCCTCCAAGATGCCAACTGGTCCTTGGGACGTCTGACCACAGCACAACATTGATAGTCTATAACGCATCCAGATTTCCAGCCTTGAATGTCAAGGCCACCGGAAGCCACCGAAAGAACTCTGTAAGCGAAGAAACAAAAAAAAACAGCTTACGGACGCATATACGAGAAGACGACAGACAAGCGTCGCTTTCTCTCCTTGTGCACCCGTTTGAAAGCTGGCGTTTTTTTTTCATTTCTTTAAGTATGTACCCAAAGGTCCAGCAACACAATTTGCTGTAAACGAGCTATTGTAGCTGCTCACTCGACCAACGTGGCGTTTGGACGATATGTTTCTCACCTTGAGACAGAGCCGGGAAGTACACCTCCTCTTATATGCCATGAAACGAACTTGTTACGATGTCTGACAAGCTCGATGTTCCTGGGCAGCTCGGTTGACGGCCCCAGAGGTATATCGGGGATCGATGTTTGGATGAGCCGCTAAAAGAGCACGCGTGCAGCATTCCTGCGGCGCCGTCTGGCCACGTTGCCATGCACTGCCGACGCTGTGGCTGCGTTCCCGACTTTCGCCATTGTGGTGCGGTCAAACGTTCTCGGCGCCAGATTGTGGAAGCTTTAGAAATGTCTAGAAAAAGCAGGGTGTCAATTTTATTGCACAATTAAGTTATACATATTGTTGCTGACGATTCCGCACAGTGATGTAGAAGGCTGGCTTCTTTATCATTGGAATACCAGTTTTTTCCTTTATTTTATTGCAGAATGCGCACTTATATGACAAATAGACCTTAATGTGAGCCATCGCTGCTGTTTGTGTCCTCCTTTACTGGTTTTCTGCCACTTGCACTAAATTAATTTTTATTGTATCAAAGCAGCTATATGACGCACTGGTGCCTTGACAGTCACAGCCAGCTAAGCTGGACACTCTTATCCAAACATCTTGCAGCTCAGGGATGTGAAATAAAGCATTCGCCGCGGTGAGAGATGTCACTGAACCTGCTTTCGTCGGCGGTATTTTAGCACTGGTGAAGACGAGAACGACAAGGTATAAGCAAAGGACAGATGGGTACTACTGACAACAATTAGTTACGTTCCTTGATCAGATCGAACAAAAGTGCCTGAAGGCACTTCAGATACTTCAGTAGCGACAATGTGCACAGTGTCTCTTCCTTGTTGTCCTTCTTTTTACCAGGGATAACATACCACCTTTTCGACATGCACCCACGTGCCCACATCGCTTCGGAGTAATTTCGTCATCCTTTCCGATAGTCTGCAGTGCAGCAAGCGTGTAAGTCATTGTCATCATTGTCAGCTTATCCTATGTGCACCGCAATACGTAGGCATCTCGCAATGATATACAAGCCACACTGTCCTGCACTAGCCATTTCATGCCTGCAAATTTCTCATAGTTTCGTTCCTCCACGGCAACAATCCGCCACTCTAGCTTCCCAAACCTAATTCCAGCCAAACCTAAATTATTGGTCAGTAAATAGCAACTAGGATATCGACCACCACTGTTTCTCCTCTAATCCACGCTGCTGTATTCAGCCCCGCTGTGGTGGTCTAGTGGCTAAGGTACTCGGTTGCTCACACCCAGGTGGCGGGATCCAATCCCGGCTGCGGCGGCTGCATTTTCGATGGAGGCAAAACTTCTGTTGGCCCCTGTGCTCAGATGTAGGTGCACGTTAAAGAGCCCCAGGTGGTAAGATTTCCGGAGCCGTCCAATACGGCGTCTCTCATAATCATATGATAATTTTGCGACGCTAAACTCCACATATCAATCAATGAATCAATCAACGCTGCTGTATTCATATATCTTACTGTTACGCTTACGAGTATTGCGTTTCATCTCGCACTGTGTTGTTCATAACGTCTCCTCGAGTTCGTTGTTCTCCTAGTGTTTGGCCAATACCTCATAAATAAAGCATGCAACTCCTGTCTAATTTACGGTTCAGTAACAGCGGTATTTTACCAAACATTAGTTGATTACATCTATTGTATACGCACCAGCCAGTCCTCCATCTTTGCTAGCTTGCTTTTAACTGAGCACGCTCCACTGTAACTATTGCACATATGTGTATGTACTCCTCTACATGTAGGTAGCAACAGTGAGGCAGAAGCACGAGATTGAAGCACCAGAAGAATAAGAACCTTTTGCGCCATACAACACTACACATTTTAAGATTATGATTTCAGCATTGCGCTCGTCCAACCAACAATCTCTAGAACGAGCGTATCAATGCAAATGATAGGCTGCCGAGAGAGTCATCCCCAGAAGTTGTGTATCAGGTACTGTGTCCTAATTGCCGTCAAGTGTGCATAGGCGATAAAAAAAAAAGTTCTCCCGATGCCTCGAGGACAACCAACGTGACGTCACTAATAACAATCTGATGTCAAACGAAATTACTGGGCTTGCTCATAAACAAAATGACATCATTGAGTGGAACGCTGCCGTTGTCATCACTAAGACAACAAACGTGACATCGTACCGGCTCCTAGAATGTGTGGTAATCCAGTCAACATCATCCACAATAAATAAAACAACAGGAACTGTACCTGCTCTCTACGCGCGCTCGTTGCGTCACCTATTTGCTACATAATTGACGGCTTTTAGCCAAGCTCAGGGAACAAGTAGGTCGTGTACGGTTCTAAAACGCCCCATACCTTCATCAGTTTCGGTAAAAGAACGAGTTTCATCTTGTCCGATGTGACATCAGATGAACTTTCGTGAAACTCTTGGCAACTGGGACATTCTCCGTCAATCTTTGTTCATATTTCGTCCCACTCTAGCCGCTTAAGGACCTCTTGTATAAATACAGTGAATAATAATGAAGAGGTTTTATTTCCTTTCTCGCACCTGGTCATCAACCATGACTTTTTTGCTTTTTTTTAAGATTGAATAGGGTAGAGACTCTTTACCTAAGGGTTATGGTATTCACGCATATGCTTCTAGAGCTCTTTGGGGACACACTACCTTCAAGAGTGCTGGTATCTCAAACTAGTCGAACGCCTTGCCATAATATGTAAATCCTACAAAATGATTTATTTTGTATTTTGCAGATTTCCCAGTTATTTGACTTCTCACCTAAAAGCGATCCAGGGCAGATTCCCTTTTCCAGAAGTGAGTGTGCTCCCTAGGTTGGGGATAGTCACGTGTGTCTGTTATTCTATCCAAAATTACGTTTGTGAATATTTTGTATGGTGCCGATTATTTTGTAGTAGGCCGAGTGGTCTGCAGATTTGCAAATAAAACAGAAGTACATATTCATTTTGCATTTCTAATGCGGATGTCTTGTATAGCCACTTAATCAGTACACTACCAGCGCCTCCTCTGATTTTAAAAATGGCATTGCCACCGCTCGTTGCTGACGATCGCGTTCATGTAGACTGGTGCACAAGTGCAACGCCACAACTTAAGTTTGACCTCGGCTGGTGTACCAATTGAGGGCAAACGGCATATCTTCCAGTAATACTTGTTGTTTGATAAGTTGCTTCACATGAAAGAGGTATATCATAGCGCAATCTTGGAAAAGAAAGATTCGAGCAAAGACGTAGCAGGGAGCAGAAACATTGGCCGCTAAATTTTTAACTCTTGTTTTGGAAAAAAAAAAGGTGGTGCCAAATGAGGTGCAAATAATTGATATGCAAGTGTGACTTCAGTTTGCCAATGTTGATCCACGCATGCACACGTATCGTCCCCCCCCCCCAAAAAAAAAAAAAACATTAGACATTTTTAGGCGTGATATTGCGCAGATTTGTTGGGATCCTGTCTATGAATCAGTTAACGCTAATGAGGCGTATGAAATATTCATGTGCCTGTTAAGAAAAACTTACCATAAGTGTTTTAAATATAAAACTGTCGAAACCCTAAAGAAAGGTCGGAAACAATGGATGACGCGAGAATGTCAGTAAATGATTAAGAAGAAAAATATACTGTACGCGAAATTCGTGAAAACAAGACACCATAACGATCTCTCGGAATTAAAGCGGTATAGAAATTTTGTAACGAAGCAACTCAGAAAAACTAAGGATGCGTACTATGAAGTTCTCTTCAAGAGGGTTAGCACTCGTGGCGACGTGCTTTGGCGAGAAATAAATAAGCTTCTAAATAGAAGTTGCTCTCGAGACAACGCACTTGAGTTAAACATAGATAACAAGATAGTAAAAGGTCAAGAACTTGCTAATAAATTTAACGTGTACTTCACAACGCTGGTGTCCTCTGATTTATCAAACCCTTCTCGTGCCTGTAATAGTGATTACAGGGACTTTGTAGGTGTGCCAAACATGAGCACTGCATATTTTTTAAATACAGCTCCTGAAGAAGCATTGTCCGTATTTATGTCACTAAAGAACACTACTGCTCGGGACATAGATGACCTACTAATTAGACCTATTAAAGCAGCACTTGATCTTTTGTTACCTGTTCTTCCCCATCTGTATAATATCTGCTTATCCACGGGAGGTTTCCCAGAAAAAATGAAGCATGCGAGAGTTAGTGTCTCATACAAATCTGGTGACCGAAATATCTTTTCTAATTATCGTCCGATCTCGATACTTCCTGTTATATCCAAAGGGCTAGAGAAAATCATATATCAACGTGTCATGTCTTTTTGTGAAAAGTACTCTATATTATCACCGCATAAATTTGGCTTCCGACGGGGCATGTCCATGGAACTGGCTCTCCTCACACAAAAAGAACTCATACTTAACTCATTTGAAAAGAAACTGTTAACACTGGGTGTTTTCATTGACTATTCCAAAGTGTTCGATAGAATCAACCACGAAGTACTCTATGCAAAATTGCGTCATTATGGTTTTCGGGGAACCCCACTTGACTTTCTGAAATCTTATTTATCACAAAGAAAGCAATCTGTAGTTATAAATGACAGCCGATCCTCCCTAGTAGGGAGGATCGGCTGTCATTTATAACGTCAGGTGTACCTCAGGGCAGCATATCAGGGCCCCTGCTGTTTATTATTTATATAAACGACATAACAAGTGTCAGCAAATATGTGGACTTTATAATTTATGCAGATGACACTAGTATATTTTTTCATGGTAATGATTTAGGTAAGCTTGCAGACTCACCCAACAACATTCCTAACGATATCTTCATATAGAGTACTGCAAATTATTTAATGATCAACACAAAAAAGTCCAAAGCTGTGGTATTCGCACCAGTTCAGAAGGCTGTCTGTCGTGGTTTGGATATATATCTCGGGCCCAAATAAATTTTGTCAAAGAAGTTTCATCATTAGGAGTAATTTTTAATGAAAATCTTAATTGGGACGAACACGTTAATAAAGTAACTAGAAATATAGCTAGGACGTGTGGTGCTCTTTCTAAACTTCGACAGATACTTCCAGAAAACATTAAACTTCCACTCTCTAATACGTTGTTTTCATCTCACATGAACTATTGTAGTCTAGTGTGGGCAGATACATATGAAGCAAATCGGAACAAAATATTTTTACTGCAGAAAAAAGCAATTCGTCATATTGCAAACGTACCATAAGACGCACATACAAGTCGTTTATTCAAAAAATATAAGATTTTACCGATCGATCACATACACAGTTTCAACCTTATTATGAAATACAAACAAAGCTTGCTATCAAACAACGCTTGTTATTTAAACTGTGTAACCTCAGAAAAAGTACACAATCCTATTATGACATTCGGAAAAGACCTTCCTAGTTCGTTCCTTATTCGTGAACTAATCACGGTTTGAGAAGACTTATTTATTCATTTTTATTTAAGACATACTGCAGTCCGAAGACCAAGCAGGTGGGTAGGGATTAATTACATAGAAAGCATCAATCCGCATGGTAAATTGGTACACAATTCTGAAAACAGTCCAACAAGTGTGAAAAAAAAAGATAGCAGCACACAAAGAAACATAGCGGCACAGTGAATGTTTAAAATATTGCAGAAAGTACACGCTTTTTAAAATCCGACACATCACGCGCCGAAAACACATCAACAGGCAATCTATTCCACTGCTCGATTGTGCGGGGAAAGAAGGAGTGCCTAAAAAGATTAGTGCGTGCAAAAATTGGAGTTAGATTGTGCTCATGGGTGCTTCAAGTTGAACGAGATAAGCGGGGCTGAATATAAAGTCCTGGATTAATATTGAATTGTTGGGAATTAAGCAAAAACAGAAATCTTAGACGCGCAACCTGCCTCCTGTGTTCCAGGGTCATTATATTGTTGTTTTCCATGAGAAGCGAAGGAGAAGCTCGGCTATGATAGCTGTTAAAGATGAACCGGACTGCCTTTCTTTGCACCATTTCTAATTTGTGAATGTCTTTTTTAAGGAATGGGTCCCATTCCTTAAAATTAGTCCCAAAGGAATGGGTCCCAACACTGTATTCCAGCTTGTTTTAACATGTTTGAAAATAAAAGCACCGACATCTTTAATATACATAAAAAACAACTTAAGAACCTTCTCATCCAAAATGGCGGCGTGTAGTTTAGCTTCTTCTAGTTGTCCGGCTACAGTACTATATGTAAAAGAAACACCCTATAATAGTGCTCGTGTGTAACATGGCATCCTATGATGTTTGCTTTCTTTGACATTTTTTTTCGTTGCTTTTTTTTACGAGTAAAACATGCAACATTTGACTCGTCAGTGTTTCCCATGTGCATTCAAACTTGTGCTTTTCGCATACCCAGTGTTGTAAACGTTGTATAATTACTTTGTAATACTTTGGTAGCCGTTTAGCAACGTGATCATTGTTTCATGATTGACCGCACGCTGTTTTCTTTCGTTTTTTGTTGTTTTTCTCTCTTTGTGGTTTGCTTATTTTATGTAAACCTGAAACTGATGTACGATTGATGCATTTTCTTTTTATTTCCTAATTTCTTGAAGTTTTGAAAATCGACGTCAAATTGTTTTTTTATGTTTTGTGCTCTGCGGATTTTTGTAATGCCAAGTGAAAAGGGGTAGGAGCCTCGTCAAGCTGCTACATAGCACCTTTTTGCTCTTATCCTTGCGTTTTCTTTTTCGCAACTCTGTGAAGAAAATGCTCAATAAAACTGAAACTGAAACTAAAAAAAAAAGTGGCCTGGTAGTGCCATTTCGGCTGGAAAATAGCTGCACAGAACAGCGAACTTTTAGACTTTTCCATATGGTCCACTGAAGAAGGGCATTATCTCCGTATTTACAACAGCAGCACTATGTCGGTTGGTATCCACTTACGTATTCTGCTTCCATTGCCAAACTGAGGGGCATCCGTGAGCTTCCCTTATATATTGACCGTGCCTCTGACGGAGAGTTTTCACATTTTAGTGCCATGTAAGTTATACAAGAAACGGTAATGTTCGCGCTGGACGCGTAATTGCATTGGAAAGTTCTACGAGTACCTCGAGTGTTCTTGGTCATTCGGCACGGTTTCCGTAAGGCAGCGTTTGTAATTGAACGGGCAGATAACAAAATTGGAGAAGAAATATGGCAATATCGTCGTTTGTAAATGTAGTTGATTAAACGCACGAGTGTTTGTTTTTGTTAGCCCACGTCTGTTGTGTTCGTTCATTCCGAGAGCATGCCCCTTTCAAAAACCCACATTACTAAAGCCTTTCAGTTGCTACCTGCTTTGTCAGAAACGCTTGTCAGAAGAAGACACAGAAGAAAACACAGAGGAGGCAGAATGAGAGGGTCATCGACTCTCATTGAGTGTCACCGGGCAAACTGCCAACCCTATCACACAGCATCGAATGTCTTTCCAAAAGCAACCAAGACAGAACTATCATAGCAGAATTTTTTTTAAACCGCATTCTGCAGCAATTTCTTTCTTCATGACACAGAAACAGAAACCTGAAATCCTGGGTTTTCAGTTTCATCGAGACTAATGTGTGGATGCCTCTCTATTGGTTTCTCTGGAAGCGAACAATAGCTTCACTCATGATCAAATGTTTAAAAACTGCCACGTGGTAGGTTAAAATTGACAACATTGTATTGTAAAGCTTTTTGGCTGTATCACCACGGCACGTGTTTTTTATAGCGTTCAGTGACTCTACACGTTATATGATTCATCGTACGGGGCAAGGGGAGAAATAAACAACCAAAGCATCAACACAAAAATGTAGGTATGTAAACCCAAATGATTCTCCTTTTTTTTAAGACTATATATGTATACAGTGGGCATATACGCTCAGTGGTCACATAAATACACACGATACAGCACTACTCTCGACTCTGGCCAATTTAATGTAGAAAATTAGGTTGGAACATACAGCGGCCAGCGCAAAAACAGGACAAGTGTCGTGAGATTTCGTTTTTCATGTCCTTTTTTGCACCGACCGTCACGAGTTTGCTCAATGTACCCGGTGCTCATAGCGCTTGCGGTGGGAAATGAGGAAGAGGGGTATCCAGGTTGCTCCTTCATAGGATTAACTAACCTGCCACACACATTGCACCATTTTAGGGGTAACTACAAAGGAGTAACCACGTTCTCGTGGTTCACTCCTCATAGGAGCCACTGTTATTTTGCACAAAAGAAAAATAAAGCTTTCGTTGACCTAACCAGCCTTTCGAACCGCGTGCATGTATCTCATTAGATGTACAATCATTGTGCAAGCATCACATTCAGAAATACATTTCTGAAAACTTGCAGTGAACCAACGGCATTCGAACTCACGACCACTTAGCATGCGCGTGCACTAACCACTACACCACATACGGTACCATCCGAAAGAAAACAGGCTTGTGTAGGCACTGATGGGTTGTTTGCACACGGCACGAACATTCCTGCAGTTACTCGAAAAAGAAAACGGGCGCTTTACTCCACAAGGAGGAAGGTGGAGGTTCTACAAGTATTTCGTAGAATGATTTGATATGGCAGATTTAACGTCCCAAACGCACCATATGGTCATGAGAGACGGCATATTGGAGGGCTCCAGTAATTTCAACCACCTGGTGTTCTTTAGCGTGCATCCAAATCTAAGCACTTGCACCTGCAGCATTTTGGCCTCCATCGAAAATGCAGCCACCACCGGCACCACCGGATTCGATCCCGTGACCTGCGGGTCAGCAGCCTAGTACCTTAGCCTAGAGACCACCGCGACAGGGACACATCTGTGGTGGCGCCACCTGTGACATGAATGTAGGGCGCTGCCTGACGGACGCCTTTGTGAGCAACAAAAGCCATAGGTTTCTGCGGGTTGCTGTTATATATCGTGCACGGAAATGCACGTGAATTTCGGCAGCATAGGTGGTGACACGGATGTTGCTGACAAAAGTAAAAGAAAACTGGTGCGAGTTCAGTGCGTTGGCCATTATGTGCCCGTAAATCACGGCAACTACACCACCACGGAGGCACGAGTATCTCATAGAACCTCCTCTCCTTGGCGTGCCATGTGCAATCTTTTGCACACATTTCGTCTTTTGTAGGAGAAAAGAGCTCTTTTCGGTGTAGCTGCGATTTTCTTCAAGAAAGCTCTTTAAAGTGTACACCCGCGGCAGTTATATCGATTGTGACATCACCAGTGGATCCAGGCACTCTGCTAGCATCTGTGCGTCAAGCGCGGTATCCACCTCGCAAGCCTATATAGTAGCCTCCACGCGTCTAGGTTTGCTGGACGACTGAGCGCCACGACACACGCCAGGAACCACATACTCTTAAAAAAAAGGTAGTAGTACTTCCAAACTTTGGGGTAGCAATGATCTGTCACGCATGTTAAAACCTGCCAGTAAGTGCAGTTTGTAACGGCAAGAGTAATAGTAGTTACTACCTATGCCATTGCTGAAAGCATTGGATACATGATTGTACTCTAACCGTTACTAACCATAGATCGTGATTTGTAAATATCTTATCAAAATAGTAGTAACTGATACTACACTGTTTATTTTGCCACAATAATTTACAGTTGGTAACACTGGTCAGTTCATTTCTTATTACACAACTTAGGGTAATTTGGGGTGGTGTGTCATGAACGCGAAGAATACATAGACGGAACAAGTTCTTGACGATGCAGCACTAAGTAAACGACTACTAATGTATATATACCTCTATATTGAAGGGTGCTTGTACAAGTGAGCATTTGTGTTTCATGATGAATCATAAAATTGTGAGAGTAGGACAGTGTACCATACTATCTCTTTACATGCGCTTGGCGACGTACCACAAGACTTTTATACAGTCATACTTATAAAAATAACATGCCCTATCTATATTTATTATCAATGTGCCACAGAAAAGTATTACATACAGCGGCCGAAACAATATTAACATTGTCTCAGTGCATTTGAATGGTTCACTGAGCAAATATTGACAGTTGAAAGATTTTAATTGTTTCTGGAGTTTCACATTCCAAAACCGCGGTATTACAATCAGACACGTTATATAGTGAAGGACGCCAGATAAAATTTTACCATCTGGTTTATTTTATTTTGGACGCCATGTTATTTTCTTGTAATTTACCTAGTTCTAATTGTCCATTTCAACGCGGGTAGCACTTGCTTTGGATAAGTAGCTTGAGTTTCTCTGTTTTTACAATAGCAGAATGACGTTTACATAGCTTGGTTGCGCATTTTAAAGGAAATATTTTTTGAAGAAATATCTCCCACGTTACTTTCCCACGTTACTTTACGACGTAAAGGTGATACGTCGTGACCTTTCCTTCTTAAAATGAATACAATAGGCAATATCTATTCTTTGAAATTAGATAGACGACGGCCGGGTAGCGAAGAAAGGGTAATAAGGGTGCAAAACAGCTACGGCTGCAGTTACTACCCGTTTAGTTTCAGTGACTGTGTACTAAAAGGTCACAAAAAGTTAGTAGCGGTTGCAGCTAATAACTTTTCACTAACTTAGGTAGTAAACAGGAAGAAGAACTTTTGTAATGGTTCAAGAGAAGTACTACGCGCTCCAGTTACTACCTATTTGCGCGCACCTGTTTACTACCTTTTTTAAGAGTGTGCTGCTGATCATTAAAGAGAAAACTTGATTCACCATTCACGAAGACACGACGTTTTTGTTGGTCGATACTCACTTTGCTCAATTTTTCAGGTTGATTATTCAAGCCATTACGATGACTTCAGAAGATTGTCACGAGAGAGAGAAACAATAGCCTTTAGTGAAATTCTTCGATACAAGAGCCTGCTTTATAGCAATAGTTGCTACTCCATAGTGTCGTGCCCCACTAACGACAAGTGACTTATGCATCTCTGCAAAAATCTTCATTTTGTAAGCACAGTGTGTTCGTACTCATTATCATTACAAAGCTACCCCTCGCATTTAGATACATTGTTGTCTTTGTCCGGTGACCTACGTAGAGGTAAACCTTGGCTTTATGACTGTGGCTTAGCGCGAGCAAGTCTTCAAGATAGAAGTATTGAAAGAACTGGGCGGGTAGCCGCGGGATAAATATTTTTTAGGATTGCAATTATTCGAGAAAAAACACCAGGAAAAGACAGACAACGTGATTTCAAGAGCCAGCGTCAAGGAAAAGCGACTTACTAAAGTGAGGAAACACAAATGAAGTTCTCTCAGAAGTCGGCAGACTTAGTAACCACAGCCGGAGGTCTAGCTTGGTACTTTTCGGATCATTTCACAGGGGCCCTGGGGAAACCTGGAAGAATCCAAAATACGTAGTTAAGTCCGTTGATACGAACGTGTTAAAGTCGGACAACATGTCAACTGAAAAACGCTTATTGTGTGGCCGCCTAGAACACAAATAGTATTGGACCATTCTCTCTGAGTATTTTGTAATTGTGAAGCACGAGAATCTGTTCTGCTAAATTCATTGAACCTCCAAGGAACGCTATACAGCATATATAAAACTTCAAGCAAGTATAGAACGCACAAAATATATAAGACCGCAATCCTCTGTTGACAGCGATGTTTTTAGAAACTTGCAGAAGATAACGCAGGGAGTACGAATATTAGATTGTATAAGTGGAATTAGTATGGCATTAGGCTTTGTACTCAAACAAGAAGCCAGTTCAGTAAATTCAGCAAGGCATGTATCTATTAAGGTGACATGTACGATAGTTCCTTTCTCTCTTTCTTGCATTATACGAAGTTTCTAGGCAGCGAAGCAGACGTTGCCCACTCATACAAACACGAAAACCTAAAATAGCTCGTTTCGCAGAAATTCGCCTGTCAGCGGCGGCGTCCTTGTTTGCGAGCAAAGAAGCAAGCACTCACCATGAGCGAAAATTCGAGGTAGACGCAAACAACGCGAGGAGAGGGAGGGCGTTTTCGCTGGAGTAATGTTAGCGGTTTGCAAAGAGTGTGTGCGCAGGCGTGTATCTTACTTAAATATTTGTGTGTGTGAGTGTGCGTGTGTTGAACTGAAGAATGGAAAGCTTAAGTGCCGTCGAATTTTTTATGGTAGCGAAGACAAACGTTTACTGAGCCCGTACCGCAGAGGTATAGATGTGGGTGTCAGCACTGTTGATAGCGAGAAAACAATTGAAGTTGTCCATGAGTTAAAAATCAAAGAAAAGGTGCAAATACATTGAATATAAAAATATTTTGGGAGGCGCTAGTTCCAATGGAACGCGCACCTTGTACTTGGCAGTGAGAGTTTTGCCACAAAGCCACGTCAGTACTTGATACGCATTAAAAAAAGAGAAACTTTTCCACCGTCGTATGCGCGCGTATATGTACAGTGGCATGGTAACTACGTGCCGTCAACCTCGCTTAGGTTCAGTGAGATATTCAGACTTTTAATGCTAAACGCTCAGAGGCTTCAGTTTTTCACAGAGAGGAATAATGGCGGTTGTGCAGCTTCCACATAAACGGCCTTTGCCTCAGGACGAGTTGTTAAATAGTGTTAAAGAGTGTGCTGCTAGTTGGAACATCTGAGATTGTCTCTTTTCGCTGCATGTGTAATACATGAGTTACTGCACGCATCATTTCGCCATCTGGAGGCGAGTAAAATGTCTCCATCATCCATGCAGCCCCGTAAATAGCGCATGCTACGGTGCTATCCAGAAAGACTGATGGGAGCCGAAATATGCAGGTGCATTCAGTCAAATAATATCAGAGTACTTTTCTTTGTGGAGTGCAGCTTCCGGACTCTTAGCCTGGATTATTTTTTTCGTAGGCTGGGTAGTGGTGGGGAGGGAGTGAGGGCACCTTTTGAGAGCCTTGAGAAACATCTGTTTGTAATATTTGTTCTAAATCAGGCCCCTAGGGCTGATTAGCCGCTAGCGCGATCAGCAGCCGGATTCACAAAACTCACTTACGAAAACATTTTTGCGCAAGAGAAATTGTTTTGCGTAAGTCGATTCACGAAACAAAAAAAAAAACGTCGTAAGAGGCCATCGTTGTCACATCGGCCGCTGCAATAAAGCACGCTGTGATTGCCCGGGAACATGTCAGCGATGGTGATGCAGTTGCTATATTTGCTTACGTCACCGAAAAGTGCTCGTAAGTAGATTCACAAAGCGAAATTGTGCGTAAAAACAGCGCGGCTGAGAGAAAATCCTAAGAGTGGTCCAGACCACTCTTAGGAACAATGTTGCTATTTAGAACCTGCCACCGCGGTGGTATACTTTGGTGCCCTGGCTGGTTTTGATTTAATTCATGCCCATGAAGGGCTGCCTGGTGACTGCTGGTGCGGTTTTATTTCTTTCGGCGCTTTGAGTTTCATGTGTTGTTTCCCTTGTACGCAGTGGATGGTGTTGACAACCACCGTCGTCCAATAAGTTCAAAGTCGCAGTAATTGAAGAATTCTATTGGGCGTCAATGGCGTAAAATTATGCATGTAAAGATTTGTGGTTGGATGAAAACCAATGTGCTACGTGAATGGTCGGTGCATTCGAACGCGGCACGGCATAGAATCAACCTTATTTGTTAAGTTGTTGTGTTGCACCCCATCTCATCCAATTAAAAGTACGACTCGAGATCCTTGCCTCATTGGTGGAAATTACCACCAAAGAGGTTAATGGCAGCACAATCCTTGCATGCTATTGGAAATAAAAATGAGAGGAACTTTCAAGTGAGTGGTTCATAAAGCTTGTGCTCTAGTGTACTTCCATTGGCTCTAACTGTCCAATGGGTGTGATCTATGAAATACAGCTGTCGATACACTTTGGGATGATCTGGAACGGCGCATACTTTGTAAACCGAAGCGTATTAAGGGTGTGCATGATCAAGCATGGAACTACAAACACATGAAGCATTTTCACCTTCACTGTTCAGAAACCGATATGGACCGTGATAATATGGTCCTAGTAACTTTGGTCCTAGTAATTGTTACTGGTCCTAGTAACTTTGGTCCTAGTAATATGGTCCTAGTAACTGATAAAATGACCCTAGTAACTTTGTATGACACCGGAAGTATGCAAACCCTCACGATTCTGGAGCAAACCTTGGCTGAATTCATCCTTGCGACAATTACCAGCCGTTTAACTTGGCGCACGCACATCATCAAAAGGTAGAGCGAGTCACTGAAATGTATTTTGTGCGACGCAGTGACCACTTGACCTGAGAATAATAGCGTCGCGAAGGCGAGTCCCCTGTCGCATGCTCTGATCGAAGCAGACGACAAACGCGAGCAGACGACGGCTTGGCCGACAGGCACAGCTTGTGATTGGTTATGAAGCGATACCCTCTACATGAGCTCACTCCGTGACGTTGCCAAAACACTTCTTTCATCTGGCACGCCTGTCGTGTTCGTCATATCATCCCCCTCGCACATAAGAGCAAATTTTTTCACGCCGTAAAAAATGCGCAAGTACTTTCTAAGAGCTCTCTTATGTGCTGCGCAATTGTCGAAAACAACATGGCGTCGTAAACAGCATATCGGTCGGTGCAACTCTCAGTAAACGCTTCTCGCATGAGTTACTTCAGCGTTCGACCGGATGCGTTGTGATTACGGCAGCTCTTTCGGTGCGAGTAAGCAGTGCGGAAAGCTGCGGCAGTGCAATGGTGTACGGTGAAGCGCAGCGAAGCCTGTGCGTCGGTGTGGTTATCAAGCGGGGATCGGCGTCAGTGTATCGACGGCAACTAGCACTCGAGAAGCCTGCAATGTGTGTTTGTGTGCTAGTAACAGTTCGTTCGCTTGACTTTCCAGCCTTTTTGTTGGGTGCTGTGCTGCATTTCGGATTGACAGCGTTTTGGCACGTTACTTGAGTGAGCCCAAGTGCGTACGGAAACGTATGAACTGCGCGCTGTGTTGGGTTCTTGCTTCGCCACTGGTTAGTCCGTACGCTTCTATTTGCTTGTGAGAAATGTAGTGTTCGGGAGTGAAACGATGTTCGTTTCACAGTGGTGCTGTGTTGACGTTCCAAGACTTGTGAAGAAGCCGTGCTCGTGTGACCGAAAATTGAAAGACAGCGTTGATAACTGTTTTGCCCTGCGAAGTTGTGGTGGTGGAGCTTGGTGCTTTTGTCTGTTAACTCGTCACTTCTTTTTGTGATAACCATAGTCCTAGCGCTGTGATGTGATAACCAAAGCTGCGAAATGCTACATTCTGTTGTGGATCGTGTTACTTTGGCAGCGCGCCTAGACTGTTCTTCGGTAAGAACTTGAGAGTTCTATGTGGCAGCGAGAGCCCGTGAACGTCAAGTTTCCCTCCGGCCCCCAGAAATAGCAAAGATTTCACCGGTACCTTGCTTTGGATAAAGTTTTAGGGCAATACCGCCTAACTACAGGTTTTCGAGTTCGTCTGGCCATCGTTTTGCGCGGCACTAGAGCCTTGACAACAGCCGGTCATGGCCAGTTCTTACACTATAGCAATGGACGTGCACGCCTGGCCAGCCCTTCATTGGTGTCATCAGCAGCTTCCAGTCTGCAGATGCCCTTTGCCTGTTCGCCGTAGAGCACACTTGGTTCCTCATGACACCGACGGCTACTAAATGCTGCCATCGGTGAGTTGACTTTGCAGAACTAAATTTCACCGGTACTATAATTCACGCAGTACTATAACGTGTGCAAGTTTTTAAGCCCATCAGATGTATTGTTTCCCTATGCTAAGTTGAAGCATGATAAATTTACTACTACTGTTCTATACATACATATATTATGGAGCCAATACATCAGAAGTTTTTTGTGATTTGATACAAGTGAGCTCTTGTTTGATTATGATGTTGGGCCTGTCAATTTACTACGTTTGATAGTTGGAAAGTTAATGTGAATTTATTTTCCAGAGCCAGGTTGCACTTAAGAAATTTATCTTATTCTGGAAAATTATTTCTATAGACGATTACCACTGTGGTAGCGTTATACTTCACTAGGACATACATATTGTGGCATGCAAATTTTACATGAGGGTCCAGATTATTTCAAAGTTATTATAGCAGATTTTGGTCACTTTGACGAAGTGATAGCTTCGTCAAATAAGTATAGAAGTGAGTGCTTTTAATGAATGTTTTTGAATATCTCGTTTCTCACTCTTCACAGATTGCAGAGATTGGTTTGTTAAGGTCCTGTGATGCATCGGTTGCACACACTGGCACATAAATCCTCACCATGACTTGGAGCACCTGTACAAAAACAGGAATGACACGTGCTCTCTAGCTGTACAAGTCTATGTCACTGCTGGAACTGTTATCATTCAGCGGATGTGGCCTGGAAGCATGCATGGCAGCGTCATCTGGAAGGACTGCGATCTGCTTGGAAGCTTTGAGGGCACTAAACTGCCTAACGGCTGGCTGCAAGGTTAGTTTTTCTTTAATACATGCGATTAAGTGAACACCACTTGCTGTGCACAAATCGAAAACCCAAGCATGTTTGCTTGCAGTGGATACCTGTATTAATCTCACACATAATTCTTATTCAACATTTATAGAACTAAATTGCAAGATAATTGAGAATATTGAAAGTTGAAAGCCTGCAGCTTATGAATGAAACTCCAATCATCTCAGACTCAAAAGCTCGTGCTTTTAAACGAGCACAAATACTTTGATTACTTATTGAGCTCTCAAGCTTGTGACTCCCTCTGTGGATCAAGTGCTCTGGAAGGAAATAGCAAGTGGGTGAAAATCGCCTGGCTGTTCAAAACTTGCAAGGAGAAAGCCCTTTTGAACAAGCCTCAGACGACATAGGGCCAGTAACAGCATCTTATACTTCATGTAGCTTTTTCTCTCTCAGTGCTGTGGCTTGTTGTGTTTCAGCCGAACGTGTTAACCACGATTGCATAGTGATACATATTTTTCTACAATTCGTACCTGACCTAAATATGCATTGCTGATCTCTAAAGGTGACATTCAGTGTGTTTCAAAGCCATGGCTCCTCATCACTCTGTCTGTGGCTAGCCTACTTCAGCAGCAGTGCGATGCAGCCAGCACACATGCAAGCCAAGTCATGGAGCGCTCCTTTGGTTTTCTGTGTAGGACGCAGCATATCCATCCGGCAAGACACTGGTATCAACAATAATGGTGAGAGTTGGTGGCACCTGTAGGAGCCCGTTGTGTTTGTTGTGTATGATTATTTCCCCTGGTGAAGTGCATTTTTGAAAGGTTTTCTTCATTTGGAATAATAGATGTCAGCAACAAGCACACTCATAATCCACAAGTGCTTTGTGTCTTCTAGACTGCCCATTTGCTCCTATACGTGGTATGGTGAGCTGGCTGTGTTAGACAGCCTTAAAGTTATGAACATTGGCTGTTGTGTTGTAATGCAGTCTAACTTGCGTTTTTTAGTGAACTTATTTGTGGTCTGCTTCTCGCACCTAGTGTAAAGTCGAAATAGAAGAAACTTTATTGGCTTTTTGTGCCGGGCAGAAGTTTCATGCCTTCATCTATAACATTGTAGTTTTGTTCTTGTATCATAATAAAATATATATTCAGTGTTCACTGTTTGTGTGTGTGTTGAGGCTTGTGATTGGCTTCTGAAAATACGACATCTGTAAATATGAGCACATATTTAACAACTGTACACGCTTGCATGTAGCATGGTTGTAACAATAATCTGTCTTTTTCTAAGTTCCAGCAGTAACAAGGGATACGGTGCTCCATGGTCATGTACAGTGTATGAAGAACAGAGCACAGAAGACCAACAAGTATAAACGGACTACCAGTGGCTGTTCTCCTGCTCAAAGTTTACGACAACAGAAAGAGCACATTGTGGTCAGGAGCAGTTGAATTGTATACGTAGTAACATTCTGCACACCTTCAGCTTAACTTCTTCGCAGTGCATCATTCAGCGGTTACTTTGCTTGCATTCCAAATTATTTAAATTTCGCATGGAAGATACCAAACTATGACACTAATTTAAAGGCTGCTGTAGTGTTAGCGGGCAAATATTTTTGAGCTGAAGTTTTTAACGTGCATGTTCAGTGCCTGCGTACCTCTGCATTTACCTGTCATAAATCACACAATCCATGGTTAGCAATGGTAACTGTGTTTGCATTCTTTGTAGTACAAGAAGTAAAGCCATGGATGCGGTAATCTTGTACTTAGTCGATGCAATCCTTAAGTGTACACTCATTTGTATAGCACCAACGATGCCATTAGTGTAAAGGCTCTGGGAAGTGAATCTATGTAGAATATTTTTTTTGGAAGGAAGAGGATCATCACTATTCCTAGTATATGTTAACAGTAGATTTAAGTGCTTGTGTATTGTTATCTCAGTGCCTCTCCGTCCTTCAACAGTCTACTTCTCTGTTGGTACTGTGTAGGTGTAACGTTTTTAATGTATACTTTTCTCGGATATGTTTGTTCATAATGTAATTGAGTACTATGCAAGTGACTTATCATCTATGCAGCTTTACTCAGACTAGAAATAGAAGTATTTATTTTTATTTATATGTAGCTATATCATGCATTTACTTATCTTTTTCTAGGTGCCTGTACAATTGTTTAGCCCTACAAAGGTACTGGTATACACTAATATTGAAGCTGGCATCCTAAAATAGTTTGTTAGTGAAAGTAACCATGTGTTTACAACCATTATTACTATCCTCAGATGAAGTGTGAAAACTCTATGGAAATGTATTTACATTTTCTGAACTGTGTGAAGGCAAATGTTATGTTCTTTTATTGTGGTCCCTGTTTCATGCAAATGACATATAATTACTTTGCAGTGGCATAGTATTAGTTGTTATTTTACACTGTGCTGAGCAACATCGCAGTTGAGGCCAGCAGCAAGACCTACATGCAGTGCACTGGAGCATCACCTCATATAATAAGTGTACAGTCTTTGCCCACCAGTGAACTGAATTTTTTTCAAGCAGACTAACAGACAGCTGTTTGGGGAATGTGTTGATGGGCAAACTTTGAAGTCTTTTAGAGGAGTGTATTCGGGGAACGAAATAGGGTCTATAGCTGTCAATATAAACATTGCACCAAGGAGCGTAGTAGCTTATAGTTGTATTATTTATGTATTGTCTAGAATTTCTTTGCGCTGTGCCACTTTTCAGCCCAAGTGTCCTAACATGCTTTGTTAATGTGTTGTGAATGAGCCTAGCTATGTAAATAAACAGAGTGATATTGCAGACATGTACGAAATATTGATGCACAGCCCTTTTCTTTAGCATGACACTCTCAAGGGCTTTATTCTTGTGTTTCCTATAAAAACTGCTGGTCATTGGGCAGCAGCAGAAACTATGCATCAAGCTTTTCCGAGATAGTTCGAGAAACACCGAGTTCATACATAACAGTGCTGGTGGATAAATCTTGTAAGTTACTTTCTGCATATTCAAAATGAGTGTATTAGAATTGTTGTTTTATAGCCATTCATCCTATTATTTACTCCTCAGTGTATGTATGTATGTATGTATGTATGTATGTATGTATGTATGTATGTATGTATGTATGTATGTATGTATGTATGTATGTATGTATGTATGTATGTATGTATGTATGTATGTATGTATGTATGTATGTATGTATGTATGTATGCATGCATGCATGCATGCATGTATGTATGTATGTATGTATGTATGTATGTATGTATGTATGTATGTATGTATGTATGTATGTATGTATGTATGTATGTATGTATGTATGTATCTTTTAAATAAGAATCCGTTTATCATTGATGAGTAAGTTTGGTAATGATTTGACTGAATTTGTTTCTAGTTCTTTTTCTTCTGAGCCATTATACAGTTTGAGTTGTTTTTACTGCATAAAAATAAGTGTACCCTTACACAAAATTCGAAGAAGTTGTTTCATTTGTCAACGTACAGTCATGAGCAAGAAATTAGGTAAAATGGAACCAACCAGCGATGATTACTTTAGAGCATAGCTACTCTACATGGCATATCTTGTACACATTGCGTTGGTCGAATATGTCAATTTCAACATATCAATTTTAATCGAAATAAGCAAGCTATCACCCGTGGTTGTATATGCGTGTGATATTTAAGCATATTGTAATACTGGTTGGCAATTACTATTAGGGTCACAAGCCTAGTCAAGCTGAACACACGAATTTTGTCCATGCACCTTTAATCTGTACTGGAACTGTTGTTAATATAAAATAAACTTTGGTTTAAACATTTATTGTAGTAACCAAAAGCAGAGTATCTCTCTATGACACAAATGAAATTGCCATTGTTCTGTTCCGTTCTGGACAATAGGGGACCCTCTCAGCAGAACTCGATTACCTGCTATAGTTCATTTTTAATCATTGATAGCGATATTACACTGAAGCGCGCCGCATGACAGATAGCAGGAGATAAGACAAACTAAACTAATCACTCTGTTTGTGTCTTCTCTAACTGTCCGTGCTCTTTGACCTTGCTGCATGTAATGATGCCCACCAAATTAGCACGATAACGTGTCTCGACAAAAGCAGTCAACATTGCTGCAAGCAATTAGCTCGCTGCATGTGTAGATTTTCTTCAAAACACCGTGACGACTGATCGCTGGTCGAATATCCAAACGCGTGAAAAGTAATGTACCAGGTATGATATTGGTATTTCAGCACTGGGCACTTTTGCGATAAGCGAGGAGGGAAGAAAAAATTATGAACCCTAAATTATGTATTTCACGAAGGAGCACGGCAAAGGGCTTTTGGGTCAAAAGGGAAGTGAAAGAAGAAAGCCTGAAAGCCACTTTCTCAAAAAAATATTACCCGCTGCTACGCATAATATCAGGCTGGGCAACCTCTTAAAAAAAGTTCTCGGTGAAACTGCGGATCGAATCCAGTACCTCCTAGATTGTAGTTTAGCGCTGTAACCGCTCGTCTATTGCGGCAGTGCTTCCACTCATTCTATTGCTGATATATCTTCAATGCTTCGAACGACGCCAAATGCAAAAACATGAGGTGAAACTTGGTCAAAAATAGAAAAATAGTTATAATGCGTTTGTCCAAGGTTACTAGAAGATAGAAACCGCCACATGTGGCTGTATCACCGTGCACTATTTATCTTGTACATTACTGTCATGATGTTGGGATAGCCAGCTCTAACGTACGCTACCTTCTCATAGTTTGCCAAATATAAATAAAAAAATAAAAATATATATCGGCCAGTGACAACGCTTATCAACTATTATGAATTGACTGTCACTAGTATCACTTTCACTAGATAAATACTCAGTTTGTTTCCATTATTGTTATTTAAGGAAGATTTGCTCATTCACGACTTTATTAATTAGCATTGATTTTCTCACATCTAAAGAGTGTCGTACTTCATCGCGCTTTCTGTGTCGGTGTCGCTCCCATAAAATGCGTACTACACTTTTTTTGCTCTCCAAGCATCCGACGCTGCTTTGTGGAAACTTTCCCTGACGTCTGCTGGGAAAGAAAACTGTATTTATTATCTATCAATTTCAAGCTTTCGTGGAGACAAAACGAGAGTCTCTCTCTCTCTTTTTTTTCGTCCTTTTTGCACGTGTGATAACGTACCTCGACTTTAAGACTCGTATACATGTCCCTTGCTTTGTTTGCTCACTCAAACAACGCTGGCCGAAATATTTGCACCGTTTTTTGTGAAAAGCATTAGCACTGAAGCACCTCCCGCCGAGTCTCCCTCGTTTTACGTAGACATATATCTAAGCGTAAGCGTATGCACGTTCTCGCATTCCGGCTTTATAATAATGCTGCGGTGCAAGAAACCAGCGAATTTCCGCTCACAATAATATTTAAGTACTCCTCTTCTCGATTTCTGCACAATTCGTCCGCAGGCACAAAAGTCGCTCCTGTGTCTTGTAATAAGAATATTGTAAGAAAAGCAACCTTTTACGTCTAGGTACAAAACACCCTTACGTTCACCACTATACCGTGCTCGATTACACCGGATAAGTTGAGTAGCAGGGTAGCTTCATTAAATGTAAGGTAACTGGTCGCGTTAAGCCAGGGAAGACGATTGAGGCACACTTTGAAACATTGCATGCATCGATTTATGGGTGGTTTCATTGATGTGGTGCACCTGGAGTGTTGTTTGCTTGTATACTTGGCGAGATAGTGCATGGATTGCTCGATGGCTTAAGGCCATCAAGCAATTTCTTTTTTAGCTACAGTCGTTGATGAAAGGTGAATGCTTGGCTTTGCACAGCACACCAAAACGTTTATTGCAACGTACGTGGCATCCCGTAAGCGCTGTAGTAGACGCTCGCGGAACCGAAACCTAGATGCAGCAAATCATTGGCTCTAATCGTATACTCTCGATGCTAGATGCTTTGCGTGCTACCTTGATATTATCGGCACACACTTATTTCTTTCCTTGTCGTTTCATCAGCTATCCTGTGTCCTCCTCACCCTCTTAAGTGCCGAATAAGTTAAATTCGTACTCGCACTATAGTAATCCCTCCAGTTAAGAGAATTTTTGGCTAAGAAAATGCGCAGCCAAGAGAAAGCTTTGTTAATTCGGCCCCAGGTCCCTAAGGCAATCAACCTCTAGAGCTTATCAAGACCACCATTCTCTTCTTGGATACGGGCTTGGCACCATCTATGATAAAGAATGAAAACGCACCGTACTCTTCTAGGTCTGGTTTTATTGACATATATGGTTCAATCTAGGCTATATTTTTCATCTAGTTTTACTGCAATATTGCTGGCCTATAATTATGATGAAAGAGGTTAGAAAAATGCACACATAAGAGCTAACTATTAATACTAAACTAAGATGAAGAGACTAACACAGAAAAAAGACAGATCAGATATTTTGGCAGCTGTACAATTGGAAATATTTCTCTAGTATGCAATGGTATCCAGACTAAGTGCTTTCTTAAGTTATGTGAACTTGTTGAGCATGCAGCAGCAGTGCTTGTCTCATGGTATAGGGGCGTGAAAATTATTGTAAAAAATTCAGTACGTCATCGAATAGAGTCTTTTTTTATTTGGTCATGAACTCGAATTGGCGCTATTTCAAAATATGAACGCTTTCAATATATGTCACAGCTGCCGCGAAAAATGCGCCAAAATAGTGTGAAACTAGAGAAATTCTGTTCATCTACATAAGCATGATGCGTAAGAGGTTACATAATGAAGCAGGGCACTTCGGTCGAGCAGCAAGACTTCAGCGGCTATTTGGGACGATCTTTAAAAAAAAAATGTACTAAAAACTTCGTTGACACTTTTTTGTAAGAATCGGTATCCCACGAAAGTGAAACGTGTCTCGCAGAGGTAGTTGAGCATTGGTTGCACATTGTTTGGCCACAAGTGCGAATCAATGAATGCTTCACAGTGCGAACCAATGAAAGCTTCACATTGCGAATCAATGAAAGTTGAAACGTGACACGAAGAACAGCAAGCAGCTGGAAACTTGCGGCGCACACCTCAAGCAGAGCGCACGCACGAGATGAGCATACAAATCACGAGCGTGGACAAATAACTGTCCAATTCATACTTCGTGTGTGAGCAGCGCGCTTCTGTCGGAAACGCGACCACGGCGGCGAGCGAACCACCATTGGTGCACTCTTCAACTACTGTAACTTCAAAGCAAACTTGAGTTAGAAACACAAGAGCTACAAAGTACCAGAATCCCGAGATAAGCGTGCGGGCGTGTAAGCCACCACGCTACCGAACATCTACACGCACTTTGACGATGCCACGTGGAGGCGCAAGCGCACAGCGACACGCGATGTGGCGCGGCACGACGACCTTTAAGGCCTGGCCACACGTACCCATTGCAGCGCGTCGGCACGTGCCATTTTGACGTCGCGTCGAGCCCTTTCCTAAATGGCCAGAGAGGGGGCACAGGTCCGCGTAGCCAGGCGCCCTCTCTCTCTATAGGGAGAGGACATGGCCCCGCGTCAAAAAGCCTCACGCTGACGGAGTGCGACGGATACGTGGTATCAGGTCTTTAGAGAGAAAGCGCCCTACGCGCCTGTCGTGCCACTTCGCCACTAATAGCTAAAACGAGCTGAAGTTGATGAGCTCCAAGGACCACCAGAGGTAGATGGTGTATATTAAATAGCTCACCGGTAAGATGTTGGAGAAGCATCGTATTGTAATGTAGTGGTTAGCGACGCGTGCTGAGTAGCGCGAGGTCACTGGTTCGACGCCCCGCTGCGAAAATTGTCCTTCTCGCTTATTTCTATGCAGCCTATTCATACACATTTTACAACAGCATATCCGGGATAAAAATGTACCACAGAATCATGGTAGACCCCGTCACAAGATACCTTTTTGTAAAATGTTAGAAATGTGGTAGAGTCAAATAGGATGTCCACTGCTGCAAAAGTGATCGCTGTGGCCGACACAAAGGCCCGCATGAAATGGCTGCGCAAGTGCTAATTAGCACACCTATGAGATCTCCAAAGTTACACCCGCTGTCCCAGCGGCTGACACAAGGAAAGTGGCAGGAGAAGACCGCCTTATGACGCGTGTGTATCTCCGTCGACTCTCAATACGACGATGGTGATTAGTTTTGTGTCGCGCGGTCACCGGAAAAAATGTGATAGAGCATTGTGCAAATTTCGCAAGTGAAGCTGGGAGCTTCCCATTGATGGCGGATATGAGTAGCTCTCGTCGCCAATCAACGCCTCCTTCCACAAGCTGTAGTAGGAATAGCCTTCATACACTGAAACAGTAACCCACCTATAAATTACGACTTCAAAGATCCGTGTTTATGAGCGGTTACAAAAGAGCTACATGTATTTTTCCTTTTTTTTCTAACTACCAGGCTCTATTTTATCTGCGTATGTCATGTAACCATTACATATAGGTATGCCGACAACGCAAACACGAATAGACAACAGTTGTCATCCTATTAGTGTCTGAAAACGCAGATTCGCCAGAAGCATGAAGCAGCGAACGCAATAGCAACGAATCGATACAAACAAAGGCTTGCCGCTAATCAGTAGATCCGATCTCGAGTAACACTACAAGGCACTGGTTTAAGCCACCACTCCAGGGAGAGGAGCGTCGCAGCGCGAAGCAAGCGGTGAGAGCACAGCGCGAGACGAGAGTACGAAGCTTAGCTTCTTCGTAATGCACAACTGTTCACGTAGCGAAAATGAGACAAATTTTTGCGCCACGTGAACAGTCACCAGCCGTCTAATATCTGTAGACACTGCGCGCGCACCCGCTATCGCGACCACGTCCTCAAGATCGAGTGACGAGTGCCATAGCAATTACACGTACAGATAGAAATACTATAGTGTTATGACCATGACCTCATTGCTCCGCCATTCACGCCTTTCAACAATGCGCTCCAAATTACAATGGTGAATAGTCATCAGGAGCAGCATTATCTTGTCTTATGTGCACTGCAGGACAAAATCATCTCTCGCTGATATCAATGCGCGAGTGTTTTTCCTTTTTCTTGCAGTCTGGTCACTCCACCTGCGCTACGAGACCGCCTTTGAGGTCTATTGCTATTTAGTCCGCTGGCCCAACTGACCACCTGTACTTCTCATGATGCCACAAGCCCACGTGATTTTTTTTTCAATGAATACCTTGTAGCATATGGCTACCCCAGTTTGTACACTCTGCTGTTTTTCTATCACTTAGATCACACCAATAATTTTTCGTTCCATGTAACGCCGGGTAGCCCTTACCTTCCTAATGTTCGCAAAGCTGGCAGTTTTACCCATAGGTTAAAACTGCCAAAAAGCATTCATTGCATACTTTCCGCTTCAATGCCAGCGATAAGTTAGCGTTCATGAGTTGAACAAGTCTACGGCTTTCAGTATTTGTCTAGCCATATTAGATCTAATTCTATCAAAAATCAACTGGTATATAGCATGTAAATGAAATGGTTGAAAGCACCAGCAAAAAAGGGTCAACAAGGTATGATGTCACCGAAGAAACAGCAAGGTGCAGTGGCGCTTTCTTGTAAGCTGCCATAAATGAAAGTACATCTCGTCAGCTCATGTTCACCAAAACCCAAGGAACTTGATCTCGTTAGCCAAGGTGCCAGTTTATTTGGCTTAAACTAAGCCGTATAAATGTAACGCGGTTTTCTTCCACTCTTCACGAGAAGAGTTGGTGGCGTGCTTCATCCATGAAGGCCGTGAGAGAACGCACATCGAGCTCTGTTCCTTTCCCAGTGGGGAACAAGCATGCCGTTTCTTATATGGATTCGAAAGCCCTGACGTTCACTGAGCGGGAATTCCTAGAACTCAATTTAATACGCTGTATTGCCTGAAATATACACTCCTTTTCTTCACTTTATTCAGAGAACCCTGAGTGAAGTTTCATAGCAAATTCATTCTCGCGAACAGCCAGGTATTGTATCGTTGGATCCCGGAGCGTAAATGTATGCGCTGAGCCGTCAAGCTCTTTCCACGCGAGTCTATCACTCGCCGACAGAGATATTGGGAGCGCCGTTGAGCGCCGGCAATGCAGCCGTTTTTGTATACACTACATAAAATCACTATTTTTCAAAGCAATACCGCTACACAATCTTTTATTGCTAATACGCGAGGCGAAGCGAGCTGGCACTTCTGTAAAACGTTTTTCCAAGACAGGGGAAGTCGCCACGAATACCGAGACAGCCGGACAACATGGCGGAAACATGGAACATCAAGGTCAATGCGGAAAGTTGGCAGACAATGGTGTGCTGACGCAGTAAGTACACTGGCATAGCTTCGTATATTCTTGGTTTACTATGGTGCCCGTAGTTTGCAGTGACTCTTGCGTTGTTTAGAGTCGAAGCAGTTAAAACACTTGCACGGTACTGTATGCAGAAGCTTATTGCGAGAAGTTATTTCAAAATCCCCATGTTTTCTGCTAGTGATCATCGTATAACAGCCCTTAGGGTGACTGCAGCGCAAGCGTAATCATTCCGTACACCAGGTGACTATAGACAGATGAAGTATTGCTTTAATATTTATTTATTTATTTATTTATTTATTTATTTATTTATTTACAAAATACTGCAGGCATGGAGCCCAAGCAGAAATGGTACAGGCAGTAAGCAATCAAGCCAAGCATCACACAGCATACAATAATCCAATCATCACACACATACAACAATAAAGCAACCAAGCTTATCATAACAGCAATGAATTAAGTGGGATTGTGAGAATCGCAAGGGAAAGCAACATGGCACTGAAAGTAAGCAATCAACAAACAGAATCAGTGGATAATAAAACTGCAAATCATTTTTACATCGTCAGGAAAACATGAGCGTCAATAGAATCTGTCGACAGCAGGGCGGCAAATGGTAAATTGTTCCACTCACAGATTGTGCGCAGGAAAAACGAAAATTTGAGGAGATTAGGATTGGAAAGTACTAACTCAAATGAAAAGAAAGTACCTTCCTTTCGGGAACTTATTGCTGGAACATTTCAGTCTGAGTGATCTCGGTAACCTCGTATAGGCGTGTGTGCATTTTAAACGTTAAGCATCTGTTTGCGAACTGCGGACACTTTATCTATCTATCTATCTATCTATCTATCTATCTATCTATCTATCTATCTATCTATCTATCTATCTATCTATCTATCTATCTATCTATCTATCTATCTATCTATCTATCTATCTATCTATCTATCTATCTATCTGTTTGTCTGTCCGTCCGTCCGGTGCCTGTCTGTCTGTCTGTCTGTCCGCCCCTCCGTCCGGTCGTTCGTTCGTCTGTCTGTCTGTCTGTTTGCCTCTCTGTCTGTCTGTCTGTCTGTCTGTCTGTCTGTCTGCCTGTCTGTTTGCCTCTCTGTCTGTCTGTCTGTCTGTCTGTCTGTCTGTCTGTCTGTCTGTCTGTCTGTCTGTCTGTCTGTCTGTTTGCCTGTCTGTTTGCCTCTCTGTCTGTCTGTCTGTCTGTCTGTCTGTCTGTCTGTCTGTCTGTCTGTCTGTCTGTCTGTCTGTCTGTCTGTCTGTCTGTCTGTCTGTCTGTCTGTCTGTCTGTCTGTCTGTCTGTCCGTCCGTCCATCCATTCATCCGTCTGTCCGTCTGTCTGTCTGTCCTTCCATCCGTCCGTTCGTCCGTCTGTCTGTCTGTCTAGCCGCCTACATCTGGTATTTCTTCTGATTGCTCGTTTCAATTGGGGTAAACGAATATTGGTAAGGGAGGGTAAGATGGTTTCACGAATATATCTCGCGAGCCATGTCCCAACACCGTCGCGTACGTCGTCATACCCTTTCTGCCGGACGCAGGGTACATACCCGCAGGCAGGTGTGCCACAGGTATGCGGGTTTTTACCACATGCGATTGACAGTGGAAATATATTCATAGGAACAACGAAAACAGACAGTTTTAGCGCGTGAGCGTTAAGAAAAAGCTTACATCAGCAGCGATGACCCAACGCCTCCTCTATTTTCTCAATGCCAGCCAGATGCGCCCGACCCAGTTGTTCACCACCCTTTCCTCTAGCCTTTTCCCGCTCTCCCCCATCGCCTAACTTTCGGGTGTGCTTTGCGGTCATGGGGGAGAGTAATCCCTCATGAAGTGCCTCATGACGAAAATCATATAAAGTAATTTTTTGTTCAGTTGTGTATACATCCGTGGGGCGGCGTCTTGCATTGCTCGTGTTCATGTTCACAATATTGATGATAGTAATTCTTAAAAGAGAGAAGAAGATAAAAGTGAGCCCCGTAACTGTCTGCATCATATTTCAACACCTCAACAGTAGCTCACGAGGGATGGAGGTAAGGGGGGATTAAAAGAGATATGGAGGAAAAAAAGAGATATGGATATATAGAGATAGGAGCAGGGTCAGAGAGACCCACATACACGGAAATAAAGAGGAGATAGGAAAAATGGACACGGTCACAGGAGTCCTAGGACGGGGCACCACTCAGCGAGAGCTCTTGTCCGCGTCAGTAGATGGCGTAGGGCGAGCCAGTCGGCCAGAACTGCGCTGTCGGAGATCGCGGGGCCGCAAACGGTCGGCCCGAAATCCAGAGAGCGCAATTCGGTCAACCAATGGGGAAGGGTCACTGCAACGTTTCTGCATGCGCTGCTCTGTCACGTGGCGGCGGCATTGTCTCGAGCCAGAAAAAAGCAGCATGAAGGAGCGAGTCTGACAAACGTGGGATATTGGTGTGGGAAACACGTCTATCGCATCTTCGGGGGCAAGCGCTCGGACGCACGTGTGACGCGAGCAGCCCGAGCCCTCATATAGTGCCGTATCATCACCACTCCCTGAATTAAGGCGGACCGACGGCTCCCACTGAGAAGCGCGCGTTTGCACTGACATTGAAATAAAGGAGGCGTTTGTTGACCCGACGAATGCAAAAAAAAAATAAATCTTGGTGCCACATCAGGAATTAAACCCCAGCATTCTGCATGGCAATCCCGTATTCTAACACAGAGCCACACCATGTTAGGTCTCATAACTGCTTTTCAAATAGACCGTGATGATCGTGCAACGTCAAATGTAGTTGCAGGACTGGCTATCCATTTTCAAAACCATTACATATGTACCCCTATGGCACAGCCATCACGTATGGGGCTAACGCCAATTTGAGGTAAGCGCCATCAGCTGAAGTTGATTTTGGTAGCAGTGTCTAGGGCTACTATGCTCGCTAGCAAACGCGCTTCATATCAGCTTACCTCTTCTGGCGTTTATAACACTTCTGGCGTTTATAACACAGTAGGCATCGTTACACGCAAGCGTAATCAACTGGTTATATAAAGCATAGCTGGCTGTTTAACGTATGTCTGTGAGTGCATTTGCACAGATCTTCAGCGCCACTTCGTTAGGTTTAGTTCAACATGCGGCATACTTCTGTCTTAGACAGCTCTGGTTTTTTCCAAACCTGTCGAAATTTCTGACTTCCTCTGAACAAGCGGAACGGAAGACGTTGTCCTCCGGCATGGGGGGCCATCCAACCAACGAGACCGCGGACCTCAGCCGTTTGCCTAATGATAAACAGAGGGTGTGTGACCGTGTCGTCGCATCCGCTTCTTATGATGATTTCACCGACAGCTTATCAGAGAAAAAGATGAAATCGGAAGCCCACTTCAGGACATTCAAACCCACCGGTTGAAAAAGAAGCTTTGCAGGACTTCATGAACAGTGGAGCCGCCACCGGCACTGGACAAATTGGAGAGTGGTGTTTCACCATCTCGTATGAACCGATTTCTACATAGGACAACCTGAACTCACACAGCAGGCAGTCATTGACTGGATATTTCGAGTGCGTTGCACCTGCTCAAGTGAGCGAAATTTGTATAAATCGCAGGAAAAACTTATTGTCAGTTGATGTGACGAACAAGAAACCATTCTTGAAAGACAGAAGGCTATCACGCAGCGCGGAAGTATCTCAGTTCGCACGTTCCTCACTCATAGGAAAGGAAAAACGACTGGCGTCGTCAATGACGTTGGCACTGATATCATGGACGCTGACCTTCAGAATCTTCTGACGTCGACAGCCAGAATCATGACCCTACGCCACCTCGGGCAGTCTTGTTGCATCAAGCTAGTAATTGATTCTGAGACACTGCCTCCTAGCCTGAAAGCTAGATACGTGAGACATTTCGTTCGCTCTTACATACCACGGCCTTTACAGTTTCACAAGTGCTGCAAGTTGGGACACGTAAGCAGAGTATGCAAAAGTGAGACCACTTGCCAGGGGTGCGGGAGACCTCATAATGTTGAAAACTGCGATATCGCTGTTCTATTGAAATGTCCAAAATGCTCTGGTGTGCATCAAGCGACATCGAAGGAGCACCAGAAGATGAAAGACAAAATTCGCGTCTCCCTGAAGATGGTCGGAGACAACTCGACATACAGAGAGGCTGTCACGTCCATCCGCCGACACAGACGTTGTTCAAGACGTAGGTACAAGCGGAACCATAGTGCACATAGGACTGATTCATCGCCACCAGCAGTAGATGAACAGACGCGTGCGTATCGTCAGGCCACTATACCCATGTTGTACGCAGCATGTCCCAGTGATACAATAAGTGGCCCAGCGCCCGTGTTGTGCGCCAATTTTT
The DNA here is from genome assembly GCF_043290135.1 of Rhipicephalus microplus. NCBI lineage: Eukaryota > Metazoa > Arthropoda > Arachnida > Ixodida > Ixodidae > Rhipicephalus > Rhipicephalus microplus. The sequence continues at coordinate 15,313,041 of NC_134710.1, forward strand.
CATATGTTGAGTGGCCTTTGCTACCGTCTGGAGCAATAAAAATGACCACATTATGGGCTAGAACTTCAAAGAGAGCCAGAAATGATAAGCAAGACACTGAGAAGACTCAGACTATGAGGCATCTACTAAAGTCTATTCGTGCGATTGTCAACGAGCTACGGACGCCAGATGCGAATACTGCAGTGTAGATCCTCAACGTGCTGGAACCGCTACTGGTAGCCCTCCTATAAAGAATATGGCACCATAGTGCGCGTACCTCTGCTATAATTCAGTGGAGTGCAAGAGGTTTGCGAAGCCGATTGTCTGACTTTCGGCAACGGATCTTAAAATACAAGTTTATGTTGGTAGTTATATGTGAGCCGAATAATACTTCATTTCAGATTTCCAGATACGTCACTTTGTGGTGTCGCGATGATCGAAATGTGAGCACAGTAATTACATGCGTACGTCGAGATTCAACGTACGTGAGGCATGCCGTGACTCCTCATGCTTTTTGCGATTATATTTGGCTATCCATAAAGCGCAAGAGCCGTTCATTATCTGTTATGGGTAGATACACCCATCTCATGTCTGTGCTCCAAGCTTGCCCAGGACCCCACGTAATAGTTGGAGATATCAACGCACACCATTCCATGTAAGGGTTCTGCCTCAACGAACTCCCGTGATAGGGACATTGCCGATTTGGTGCTCAGTCAGGGCTCGATTTCTATAAACAATGACTCACCTGCTTACCTCCATGGCACGTCGAACAGCAGCTGTCTGGACGTATGTTTTGTGAGCAGAAGTCTCTTGCCTACCACCTGTTGGTTCGTAGACGTTGAAACACATAAAAGTGACCGTCTTCCTACATATATACAGCTGAAAGGATTCCACCGTTCGGCTCCCCTGCCTGTGAAAAACGTAAACTGGCCAGAATTTCAAGCTTTTGTAAACGTTCAGTGCGGAAACATTCAAAATATTTCTGAAATAGAAAGCGTTATAGCATCAGTCTTAAGAACAAATACAAGACTTGTGTATGTATCACTACTCAAGATCGCAGCTTGACACGCACATGACTATCTTCGTGCAATTCGTCGCCAGGCAGAGAGGAAATACAAGAAGACAAAATCACCATCTGACCCATCTACAGCTCGCCAAGCACGACATGTACTGCGACGTCCTGATAAGCTCGACAGGCAACGGTGGAGGATATTTTGTGGTTCCCTTGATCCCAGAAAGCCCCTATCTCGAATGTGGCAAATTGTCCAAAGCCTTCAAACACCCACGCAACAGTTGTTCCCTTTCCGAGCTTTGGTTGTAAAGCAAAGTAGAATTGAAGTAGAGGTTGCCGAAGATTGCTGCGACTTACTCTTAGGTATGTACTCCTCACCAGTGTCACCTTCATGTTTAGCCTCACCGCCATCTTGCGATAATCGCCCCGACTTACCGTTTACAATGCGCAAACTCAACGCTGTGACTTCTGCGTCCCGACGCTCGTCTGCACCAGGGCCTGATGGAATTACCTATTCGGCTTTATGTAACCTCAACCAATTTATACCCGCAAACTTTTTATTCACATTGCCCACCTCACCTTCTGTCTCCCCCTAACCCGCTTGCCTACTCTGGGAATCCAGTTAGTTACCCTTAACGACCAGCGGTTATCCTGTCTACGCGCTACAGGCCCGGCCCATGTCTATTTCGTCTTCTTGATTTCAGCTATGATATCCTTATCCCCGTTTGTTCCGTAATCCACTCTGCTCTTTTCTTGTCTTTTAAGCTTACACCTACCAATTTTTTTTCATTGCTCGCTGCGTCGTCCTCAATTTAAGCTGAACCCTCTTTGTAAGTCTCCAGGTTTCTGCTCTATAGCTAAGTACCGGCAAGATACAGCTGTTACATACCTTCCTCTTGAGGGATAGTGGCAGTATGCCTGTCATAATTTGAGAGTGCTTGCCAAATGTGCTCCACCCCATTCTTATTCTTCTAGTTACTTCAGTCTCGTGGTTTGGCTCCGCGGTTATTACCTGCCCCAAGTAGACGTAGTCTTTTACAACTTGAAGTGCACTATTACCTATCTCGAAGCGCTGCTCTTTTCCGAGGTTATCGTACATTACTTTCGTTTTCTGCAGATTCATTTTAGGACCGACCGTTCTGATCTCCTTGTCTAACTCCGTAATCATTAATTGCAATTCGTCCCCTGAGTTACTCAGCAACGCAATGTCATCAGCGAAGCGCAGGTTACTAAGGTACTCTCCATTAACTCGTATCCCTAACTGTTCCCATTCTAGGCTTCTGCAAACCTCGTGTAAGCACGCGGTAAATAGCCTTGGGGAGATTCTGTCCCCCTGGCTTACACCTTTCTTGACTGGTATTCTGTTGCTTTCTTTATGAAGCACTATGGTAGCAGTTGATCCCCTGTAGATTTCTTCCAGGATGTTTATATATGCTTTATCGACGCCCTGATTCCGCAGTGTCTGCATGACGGCTGATGTTTCTACTGAATCAAACGCCTTCTCCTAATCTATGAAGGCTATGTATAGTAGTTGGTTATATTCGGAGCATTTTTCTATTAACTGATTCGTAGTATTAATGTGGTCGATTGTTAAGTAGCCTGTTCGAAATCCTGCTTGTTCCTTTCGTTGATTGAATTCTAATGTTTTCTTTACTGTGTTAGCAATTACCTTTGTAAATAGCTTGTATACTACAGAGAGCAAGCTAGTCGGTCTGTAATTCTTCAAGTCCTTGTCATCTTCTTTCCTATGTATTAAGATGATGTTAGTGTTCTTCCAAGACTCTGGTACTCTTCCCGTCAGGAGACACCTCGTAAACAGGGTGGCTAGTTATAAAGCACAGGACCGGGTTAACTGGCGGAACATTGGAGAGGCCTTTGTCCTGTAGTGGACGTAGTCAGGCTGGTGATGATGATGATGAACCTCAACCAGGAAGCGTGGAAGGCTCTCTTGTCATTCTAAACTCTACAAGAGAAATGGCGACAATCCCAGTGAGTTGGAAGTGCAGCCGCATAGTGGTCTTAGTGTAGCCAGGCAAGTGTTCACACGAATTGTCTTCCCATAGACCTATCGCCCTATCCAGTTGCATCGGCAAGGTGATGGAACGCATGGTGCTGGCAAGATTGGAATGGCTGCTAGAGAATAATGTCGGCTTACCAGATTTTATGAATGGCTTAGGTGGGGGTCGATCGTCTGTAGACGGCGTTGTAAACCTAGTTTCTTGTGCTGAAAATGAAAGGCAACGTCGGAGACTGGTAGGGACCATTTTCATAGATATAAAGAGCACCTACGATAGCGTCCTTTATGAGGTCATTCTTGATGCACTTAAAGACATCGGCGTAAGTGGCCTACTCCACGCATGAATAGTGAGCTATCTCAGAGGATGTTTATGCCGACATCTGACGGCAACATTGCCAGGCACCTCGTAACCCGTGGAGTTCCACAAGGCGCCATCGTGAGCCCCATGCTTTTAAAATAGCACTCATTGACCTTGAAGCTTAGCTCCCGGACGTTTTCAGAATCAGTGCCTATGCGGACGACATAAGCATATGGGCACCTGGAGCACCGCGATCACAACTACGAGTAAAGCTGTTTACAACAAGGCACACCAGTAGCATCAAAATACTTGCGTCATCAGGGCCTGGAACTTTCAATAGGAAAATGTGCTTCATTGGCGTTTGCGAAAAAATCGACGGCGCGGTACCCAATCTTCGCTGATGGAGCAGTGGTTCCCGTGGTCAAGCACTACCACTATTTAGGAGTCGTCACTGACCGCAACCTGTGCTGGTCGAAGCATTTGACTGCGCTGCGGAACAAACTAATCAGTTTTGCGTATGTTCTTCGTCTTACAGAAAGACTCAGATGGGGCCCTTCAGAGAAAGGTCTTCTGCAATTGTACGAGGCATTGCTTGTGGGCTATATACGGTACAGTTCACATGTTCTTTCCAGCATACGTGCAGCGTACCTTTGTACTTTGAAGAGCCTTCAAGCACGAGCACTCAGAACATGTCTAGGTCTGCCACGGTGCACGTCAACCTCTGGCACTCTAGAAGAGTCCCACACCTACCCTATACCGGTTTACACGTCCTGTGAGCCTCGCCCCACCACGGTAGTCTAGTGGCTGAGGTACTCGGCTGCTGACCCGCAGGTCGCAGGATCAGATCCCGGCTGCAGCAGCTGCATTTTCGATGGAGGCGAAAATGCTATAGGTCCGTGTGCTCAGATTTGGGTGCACATTAAAGCACCCTAGGTGGCTGAAATTTTCAGGGCCCCCACTATGGCGTCTCTCATAATCATATGGTTGTTTTGGGACGGTAAACCCTATATAGCAATCAAATAATCCTCTGAGCCTCTTCGGGTGCACCTTCGTCTGCTGATCCGACATGCGCAAAGCCTGTTGTCTTCGCTATAAGCGGACCAACCAGGCTGTGCATATTACCATGCCTCGATACGCATAGACACATATGCCTTCAGATTTTACACCTGCTGTAATCTCCGGAGTGCCTCCATTGACTAAACCGCCGGTGTGCCTTCACAAAGATGGAATTTCGAATAAGTCGCACGTTCCTTATGCTGCCCTAAGAACTCACCTTGGCACATTTGACTGACCAATACAGCGACTCAGTGCTCAACTACACCGATGAATACGTAACTTTGTCCGCCTCGGCAACGGCCTTCGTGATCCCTCAACTCGACATTTCTCAGCAGTACAAATAAGATCACAGTTCATCCTCGACATCTGCAGAGCTTGTTGCTATACTGGAAGCTATACAATTTGTGAACGGCCAAGCCCCGTGAAAATGCACGATTCTGCCCGATGCAAGATCAGAGGCCAAAATTTTGCGTCAGCGTTAGGAATTGTCCAGGAATTTGACCTAACACGCAGAAGTGATCACTTCATTGCACTCGAAGGGGTTCCTGGAGACTGCAGCCTGGTTGGCAATGAACTGGCCGGTAGCGAAGCAAGAGCGGCCGTATACAACGCTCCCATGAAGGTTGAAGTACCGTATTCGCAAAGTGACGTCAACGAATTGTGTAGATCACTCATGCACTGATGCGCTTGCACTTATTGGTCGCTACCAGACCACCGGAACAAGCGTCTGCCGGAAACAGACCCCAGTATGACTTTCCATCGTCCGGCTAAAATCAGCCGAAGACATGCTAATAATATACTGCACTGGATCCACCTGGGCGTCGTCTTCACTCGTCACTACGCCCACCTAATCGATTGTGCGGACAGCCCGAACTTTGAGAGCTGCCAAGTGCGCGAAACTTTAGCTCAAATATTTTGAGACTGCCCATTTTACGTGATGCAAAGGAAAATGCTAACATCAACATTGGCCAGTATCGGATGAAAGCCACTTTCAGAAAGCTACATTTTATTAGCAATGAGTGACCAAACCGTATGGAAAATTGCCACAAAGGCTGTTTTAGACTTAATTAAAAGCACCGGACTAGACACTAGACTGCAGGGTGCTATGCTAAGTGGCTATTTTACATACGCACCACCTCTTTCTGTTCCCATCATCCTTCTTCATCTCTCTTTCGTTTCCCCTTGTCTTATATCCTGTGTAGCGTATCAGGCTAGAAAAAACTAAGTCAGGCCGACCTCTCTGCCTTCTAATAAATTCTCACACTCTCTCACTTATCGCAACAAGAAAACTACAGCGCATGCAGTCACCTGTCATCCGCATGCTTCGCATAAAACTGACTGCCAATGTACTTACATGACATCTGCCAAAACTTTTTTACTTCGTCTTTTTTTCAACGACTTCGGATCAGTAAGTATTATCAAAGACTTGGATAGTTCAGCGCTCTGTTCTTACAGAAAAAACTCAGTCTATATCACAAGTTGCCCATACCAAATTATATACACACAGGCCTATAGTTTTTTGCTCACATGAAATTGTGGCCAACGCGGCTGGGTTTGAAATGCCCACTTGCAGATCAGAGGCCCGTGCAGTTTACGTGGAGATTCCGTCAAAAGCTTGCGTGTAACTTCTGAGCGACGTCGTCACCCGAACCTCCTTTAAGAGACCACGCTGGCGTATTCATCCACGTTGCGTTGGCCACTTCGCAAATATATTCAATTACCAACTCGCCCAGCTAGTCGCTTTATCAAACAAATCGTCGCAATAAATGTACCTTTTTTTCGTCATACTACTCTGTGAAGTTTCTCTCTTGCTAGGATAGTTTATTTTATTTTATTTTTGATGTGGAAGCGATACTTGGCTTCAGCATGGCGAAAGCACGCGCGCGGTTGGCGTCCACAAATGCCACAACTAAACAAGGACGTGGCCTCACCGACCACGAGCGCGCACTGCCGCAGCAAACGTGCACTTGCAGCCAGACAATCGCAGAAAATATTCTCTGTGGCAGGTATCCTTTCTCGAAGGCACTTCCCGTCGGGTGCCGTATCACTTGGCCTTTGAGTTCTGTAGAGCCAGTGTCATGGCAACTTGCACAGTGATATGATGTCAACGTTGCTAGAGCTTAGCGTCGAAGACTGGTTCAGTGGAAACACGCTGCCTCGACGACTAACTAGGTGAACACTTATAAGGTGTTGTTAATGCCACTTAATTTCTACCAAATTCTGCGAAAAAAAGGTGAGGGTAGCTTCACACTGCTTTCGCCAAGCCTGAAAAAACAGTGGAGCTGGATGGTGTTTCTTATAGCATACCAGCCAATCCCAAGACAAAACAAGGTTACGCGAAGTTATAAGCAGAGAGGGGCAGTTAAGTCTGAGAAAGGCAAGTTGACATTGCCTATCTCTTTCTGGATTTGTTTCTCTATCTTCGTCTGTCTATTTCTTTCACTCCATTTTTTTCCCAGTCTCTCGCTCATCGGGGCATCGGGGCAGCGTATTCGAAGGGTGGACTTCACACGCGCTCTGGGCATGATTATCGAGGCTAATGGACAGAACGGCCGCACGATCGACCGTCTAACTTCCAAGGCGGAAGGGGTCATCCGACTAATCTCACGCATTTCCGACAGTCGGGGTGGTCTTCGAGATCACAACCTCCTCAGACTGTTCCATGCATTCTTGATGAGCCACATAAGCTATGTCGCATCTATGCACAGGTGGCAACTCCATGAAAGAAATAAATTGAACATCCTCATGAGGAAAAGCATCAAGAAAGTTCTTGGCATTCCTATGCGCACAAGCACAGAGAACCTCATGAAACTTGGAGTCCACAACACGCTTGAAGAAGTTATCGAGGCTCAACAAACGGCACAAGTTGCCAGACTTTCGATCACACCAGCGGGGAGAAAGACTGTGGTTGACACTGGCGTCAACCCCCTGACGCTCGAAGTGCAAAATACGCCACTCGATGATTATATACGCTCTCGCACCACGAAATACGCATCCACAGTACAACATGGGCAGACGTGTCGCTCGAGCCTCCTCTCTTTTAACTCAAGCTCACAAACACTCATCTGTTTCATGCTTTGTTCATGCTGCCCAGTACAGCGTTTCCAGTCGCTTTGCAGTAGTATCGATACGTAGATACTAAGGGTCAGATTTTATCATCGGCGTCGGTTCGAACCACTTCTTACAAAGCAGAACAGATGGCCATTGCACTAGCACTCCTTGATCCACAAAGGACTGAATATTTATCCGGACTCTAAATCCACTGCTAGGGCCTTCGCTTCTGGTTCCGTGTGCAAGGAAGTTTTGAGAACTCTCGCTCACAAGGAACTCACCCACAACACTATTATTTGGTTCCCTCCTCACCTTGGCTTGAGGGTCGGAGGCCTTCCCGATGTCAACGAGCTAGCCCACTCCAAAGCGCAAGGCTTCACTTACCGCGCCGGGACTTGTGCTTCTCAGACAGAAGAGTCAGCCCCCAGCCTTCATTTTAGGGATATTTTGACTACCTTCAACGAGATCACGAAGCATTATCAATTAGGTCATAGGTCCTTTCCATTGCCACACGAAAAGTTGTCTAGATTGATTGATATGTGGGGTTTAACGTCCCAAAACCACCATATGATTATGAGAGACGCCGTAGTGGAGGGCTCCGGAAATTTCGACCACCTGGGGTTCTTTAACGTGCACCCAAATCTGAGCACACGGGCCTACAACATTTCCGCCTCCATCGGAAATGCAGCCGCCGCAGCCGGGATTCGAACCCGCGACATGCGGGTCAGCAGCCGAGTGCCTTAGCCACTAGACCACCGCGGCGGGGCGAAAAGTTGTCTAGGCCACAGGCAATCTCTCTTCGCATGCTTCAGGCGGGAACATACCCTAGCCTCGTAACCTATAGCCATTACTACGATATTTCAGAAGTTTGTCCGGACTGCCAGAATCGCAGTGATTTTAACCACATGCTCTGGAGGTGCCCCTGTTTACACAGAAAAAAATGAAGAATTTTCTGAAAACTTCTTTCATTTAATGCTCACAAGTCCGGTTCTCATACAACAACTAAAGGCTGTCCAGAAGGCCCACATGTGGCGGGGAGGCTGGGCCTCCCCGTCCCAACGTGGGAGCGGCCCGCGATCCTACCCCTATAAAATGGAGGTGGAATCCTTCAGGACCCCAATAAAGTTTTGCATCCATTCATCTCGCTCATTGCAACGTAAATATATGGTTATCAAACGCTGGTGCTGCTAGCAGGCTTTGATGGTCAAATGGTTACGACGTTCACCTTCGCATAACGGCTTCGAATTCTGCCTAGCTTAAGAAAAACTACTATTTAATTTCTTTGTCCTTTCGTTTCCTTCAGCGCGCTGCTAGGCGATACATGGTGGCGTCTTCTCCCGACGGAATTTGCGAACGCCACCGAACCAAGTTCGAGCTTAGACAGCTTCGCTGCTAAAAGCGCAATACTGGCCTGTCGCATTGACTCACCATTTATGGCACGATTTGGCAACACACCTTTACATGGCCGCTTTGCGACAACAACCTAAGCAAAAGAAACATTTTCGTGTTCTCATCTCTCATAAGGATAAGCTTAGAGATCTTCTGCACCTTCTTACAGTGCTTTATATACTAATACGAGGCCCTGGCTATGAGTGGCGCACAAAGAAGTATCACACTATAATCAGTAATAACTTCATTTTGTCTAATCAGATGTTGGCAATTTTTTGAGGTGGAAGGCCAAATTGCACGAAGCCGACAAGGCTGGGACCACACTGCAAATCAACGGCCGTTGGCCTTGAAGGCTAAGAGAGAAAATTCGGCGAAGCCACAAAAATGTACAAAACTGCCGAAGTTACGAATAAATTTTGGCTATAGCTTAATCTGAAGATGGAGCTCACTGCGAAATGGAAGCGATGTCTAACCCCTTTTCATGTCTAAATTTTACGTCCTCAACATAGGAAGCGAAAAGGGAAAAAGGCGTTTGGTTCTAACGTATAAAATTGCGATAACAATGATAAGGACACTCTCGCCTGGATTTCGCCACCGGCGTCAGCGTTAGCGTCGGCGTCGATGTGATGCACCGTATTTGTATATGTATCTATATGTATGTAAAGGCAAGAAAGAAGAAAAATCTCAGAAAAGAAGACTGCGGCGTGCGCAATCGGACGTTGGATTTACGCGTCGTGAATGGGAGGTGTTAACAACTGAGCCACCGAGGGGTACCTCCTTGAACGTTCAAACGGCAAGCTATTTATATCTACCATTTAGTGCTGTTGGCGGGCATCTTGGGAGGGGGGCTATCTTTTTTTCAGCATTGTCAAGAAGATAGCGCAATGCGCGTGACGACGGTTCTCATCTCTCACACGTACATTGGCCCGTGGAGAGGAGGTGATTAGGCGATCTCTCACGTGCCCTTATCTCCCGGTGGGTAGGATCGTGTGTCTTGGCTGGCGTTCGGCTTGCACTGGAACGATTTGTTGCAGTTACGAGGCGCACAAAGTTCACTGCAATCATTGCACAGCCTCCGTTTGCAAAAAGAGCACGCTTTTCAGACACAGCGAAGTAACAACTGAGACGCTTATTCGCGTGCATCTGTACCCGTGAGTACGTTTGGTGAGTCATTTTTGCGTGAGAAACGCGTGGCACGTTTCGATCTGCTTGCCAATCCGCGCGTTACTTTCTGATTTGTTGCTATCGCGTCCATTGCTTCGCCTTTGCGGCAAAACTGTGACATCTTATACTGCTCCACGTGCCACAGGTTGCCAACCCATGGTCGGCATCATGACATGCATGATGCTCACGCAATGTGTGTTGGAAATTCATGTCACGAAAGGGTGTTTCAGAATATACCAACTATATAGAAAATGTGTCAGTGAAGAGCACTCATACGTTAATTTCTTGTTGCAGAGAAAGACTGAACGGGCATGAGACGATATGCAGGAGTAACTGGCCTGGGGGTGCTGTAATTGTACCGTGTGACAATAAAGACAGAGGTCGCTATAAACCTTATGGCACTTATATTGTCAGACTTCAAACATTGTAAGGACTCGATTCAAGTGCGCGTTCAAGAACACCAGGTGATGGAAATTTTCGGAGCCCACCATTACAGCATCTTTGATAATAATATGGTAGTTTTGTGACGTAACCCCATCCATTATTATTATCATTAGATTAAACACCATAGCTATTCTTACTGCCATCATTTTTGCGACGGCCACAAGATAGTTCTCCCCAAACTTCACACTCTGCAGAGAAAAAAAAGCCACGCTAAAAGTTCAGCAGCTTAGTTTTCATTGCACAACGCATCTAAATCTTTTAAGTGGAAGCATTAGAGGAAAACAAATTTGTCTGCAAGGAAAGAACAAACACACACAGATTAGTAAAGTAAACAGAACTGAGATTTATCGTGTCGCGCGAAGATCACTGGCCATGAGAAAAAAACAGAAAATACAACAGGCGAAGGTGACAGCTGGTCATAAAAAAGCGGTCATAAAAAATTATGATGACTTGTACGTCATCATATTGATGACGTACAAGTCCCATTTAAGGAATCACGCCCCCGGCGCATGGGCCAGTCCATCAAGTATCCAAACATACAAGCACTTTTCTGTTAAACGAATTCCTTCTCTTTATGCTTTCACCCTATTAGCTACGAGCGCTGTGTGTACTATGTTTTGGCCCAGGCCGAGCACTTCTTTCCAAGGTTAGGGTGAAGATCGCAGTAAACAAAGATGCCCATTTTTTCATGTGCCCTGCTCAAACCCTGGCCTCTCTCCAAAGGTCTCGCCGCCGCCTGAGGAAGGGGGGCTCCGGTGGCTTCCGCCTTTTTTGAGCCCAGCAAGGTAAAGTCTCTCTTGAAAGGCATTAGTGTAAGCCCATGTTTTGCTTTCAACAGGCGAGCGACTTGTTTGTTTAGGCTTCCAATGCGTCGTGGAGCAACCGTGACAAGCGTTTGTGCATAAGGAGAAATTAGTGCGGCATAGTACACTGCCTTTCAACATACCAGCTTGTACGGGCGTGGAGACGAGCATGCGTGAAAATGCTGGGAAGTGATGCCAACACGGCACAAGAGACCGTGAGCCCAGCCGAAAGTCGCTAAACTAGGCCCTTTCTGAGCCTACTGACTCATTCTATACGCAAGATTGCTGTTTTTTTTCTTCGTGGCAAATAGCACAAACGCATAGGTACTAGCAGTGATCAGAAGTAGGAAAGTACACCTTAACTCGAAGGGGAGAGTGTTTCGCTAATTATAAAGTTCATTTGGGTGGACAATACCAAAGAGCCACAATTACATTCGTTCATAAAGTGCACAAGGGAACCCAGTAATTGTCCCCTAGGTAATCCGTCGTTTTCGACAACGCTGCTCAATACAGAACATGGTGAGCCGGGTAACGCACATGAACGTAAAAAACGATATGTACAAGGATAATGAACAAGCAATATATACATTTATTTCTATTTTATTGGAACAAATTACGAAAATAAAAAGTGCCGTATTTTGCGAGGGGCAAGCTATTATTTCTACCAAAAAGCATTTCTAGCAAAATGAAGGCAACTCATTGTTAAGCAAGTGAATGTACTTCGACATTGTACACTTATATTTCCAGATGACAATGCTTCTGGTGATGTGTTATGCAGCAATTTTACATCTCACAAGTCGGCACAAACATGAAATTAAATGGCGGGAGAAAAAAAACAGTACAAAATGAATGCTACGAGGCAGCAGACCCATAAAACGCTGTAGAGCCATGTACTGGGCCGAAACGGTCGTGGCAAGATTTCGGCTACCACTCTTCGAACCATCCTCTACTTTTTCACTATCGCCCGTCAATTCATACCTTCAAATAACTACGAGAGCATTTTCCGGTATGACGTTCCGCGCGAAGTCTTCGGTAAATCAACAGACTCCTTTGCTACCACTGCGGCGAAGCGGACCATCTGTACCACCAGTGTGCGTATCGCTGGATGGGCCTTCAGGGGTTTCACCCTACGCGCGTCGACCCAGAAACAGGGAGCGTACTCGCGAGATTCAACAATACCTAGCAGCACAGCAGCCGCTTCTTCTTGCACAAAGCCACCAGCCACGCTCACCTCCTCCTTGGCGACTCGGCTCACATAGTCGTTGAGCTACGTTCTCTGGTGTACAAAACAAGTCCCCAAGTCCTGGCCCGTGCCAAGAAAACTGAGGCCAGCGGCCTCCGGGGGTGGGCCCGCTGTTGACCGAACTGACAAACATCCTCCACCACGACACCTTGAAGACGCCGATTTCTCTGTCACAAAATTTTCTGAACGCGACGCAGTAATTTCCGCTGATATTTCTATAACAGTCGACAAACACTCGGCCACTGCACTCATGGATACTGGCGCCGATTACTCAGTTATGAGTGGTGACTTCGGGGCTGCTCTCCGAAAAGTGGTGATGCCATGGAACGGTCCGCAGCTCCGTACCCCGGGTAGTCATTTAGTGACGCCTTTTGAAAGGTACAATACCCGAGTACATAATGGCGCTTCGACCCTAATCAGGACTTTTGTCGTACTGCGGAAGTGCTCCAGGCAGGTCACCTTGAGATTAGACTTCCTTCGAGAATATTGGGCTATTATAAATCTCCGAACATTGCTGGTGACGTTTTAAGGTAACGCACATTTTCAGGATTGCGAATCGCGTATGATGGCGCTGCGTGTATCCGACGATTCAGTGACAGTATCGCCCCGTTCAGGTGTTCTGGTTAACGTGCTGAGCGACATCAACCGTACGGATCTGGGAGTTGTGGAAGGCAATGTGTCCGTGCTCTTGTCTCGTCAAGTATGCGTCACCCATGGTCTCATAGAACTGACACAAGAGCCTGCGAAAATTCTACTAAGAAATTTCAGTCATAAATACAAACACTTCATGAGGTAGTGTGTCATCGCTTACTTCGAAAGAAATCGGATACTTGAAAGCCAGCTTATCACTCGCGCAACTCTCTTCCGGTCCTCACGACGACAAACGGTCTCCGGTTAAGCTTGATGTGAACTGCGCACTGTCGACTTCACAGCAAGAAAGTCTTCGCTCCCTTCCTGCAGTGATTGCTTTGCCATAACGTCCAAAATCAGGCACCCGTCGCGAAGCACAAAATCATAGCAGAGCCCAACTAAACGCCTATTCGACAACATGCTTATTGAGTTTCCCGCAGAGAACAAGATGCCATTCACGACCAAGTGCAAGAAATGCTTGCTGACGACATTATTCAGCCACCTATCGGTTGTGTTGGTGAAAAAGAAAGATGGCACATTGCGTTTCTGTATTGACTATCGCAAACTGAACACCGTGACTAAGACGTTTATCCACTTCCTCGCATCGACGACTCACTCGACCGCCTTAGAAACACCCGATATTTTTCATCTATGGATCTACGCAGTGGTTATTGGCAAATTGGGGTCGATGAGCATCACCGGGAAAGGACCGCCTTCATTACCCCTGACGGGCTCTTCGAATTCAAGGTGCTTCCTTTTGGACTGTGTTCTGCTCCCGCGGGTTTTCAACAAATGATGGACACAGTTTTGTCCAGTATCAAGTGGCAATCATGCCTGGTCTATTCAGATGACGTCGTCATTTTTTCATCGACTTTCGAGCAGCACCTTCAGCGTTTTCGTGCAGTACTTGACGTGCTTCGAACAGCTGGCCTGTCGCTCAAGCCAGAAAAATGCCACTTCAGCTACGACAAGCTCTAGTTTGTCGGCCATGTCGTCAACAGTGACTGAATTTGCCTAGATCGCGAGAAAACATTCGCTGTCGCTGCCTTTCTAACTCCAGCAAACGACCACGACGTATGCCGTTCTCTGGGCCTTTCTGCGTACCATCGTCGCTTCGTTCCGAACTTTTCGAAAAATTCAGAACCCTTACACCAACACGAAGCTTTTCGCGAGCTACGGCGAACCCTCGAGATCCAATCTTGGGTCATTTCGACGAAAATGCCAACACTGAAGTGCACACAGATGCAAGTATTGTCAGCCTCGGAATCATCTTGTGCAATGGCAGGAAGGTATCGAGCGAGTGATCGCCTACGCTAGTCGTACACTATCATTGACTGAAACGAACTATTCCACCACAGAAAAGAAATTTCTAGCTGTTGTGTTGGCCATAGCCAAGTTCCGACCGTATTTGTATGGGCGACCATTTAAAGTAGTCACCGACCACCATTTTTTGTGCTGGCTTGCAGGCCTCTAAGACCCGTCAGGCCACCTCGCTCGATGGAGTCTCTGCCTACAAAAATTTGACGCTGTGGCCGTTTACAAGTCGAGACGCACGCACCCTTATCCTGACTGGCTATCACGTGGCCCGGTAGAGTCGATTCCTAGTGACCAAACTGATTACGAAAGTTTCCTTGTGGCCATCACAGCCACCAACTTGGCTCAGAAACAGCGTGACGACATGGACCTTCGCCCAATCATCAATCTCGAGGGCAAGCTTGAACAGCCACCACGAACATTCAGGCGCACAGTTTCCTAATTTTTTCTTTTTGGCAACATTCTGTAAAAGCGGAGCTTAGATCCCAACGCTCGAGCCGTTTTACTGGTCGTACCACCTGTGATGCGAGGCGGCATCTTTAAGGCTTGCCATGGCGAACCATCTTCCGGGGTTTGGGGTGCACGCATACTCTCGCTCGTATCCACCACACGTTCTCCTGGGCCAAACTGTTCCGTGCCATGAAGCACTACGTCGAAACCTGCCGAGGCTGTTAGCGTCGCAGGACTCCGCCCGTGAATCCTACTGGTTTTTTACACCCTGTGGAGCCACCCCAATCACTGTTTCAACAAGTTGGCATAGACCTGCTAGGTCCATTTCCAAAATCTTCAGCGGGTAACCACTGGATAATAATTGCAATAGACTATTAAACCCGTTATTGTGAAACACGAGCACTCGAACGCGGTAAGGCAAGAGATTTCGCAGATTTCTTCATTCATGCTGTCGTCCTCCGTCATGGTGCACCAGCCGTGGTTATAAACGACACAGGCACGGCCTTCACGGCCCAACTGCTGGAAAAAGTGATGACACTCAGCGTCGTACAACGCCTAACGACATCTTACTATCCACAAGCTAATGAATTAACAGAACGGCTCCATAAGACCACCACAAACATGATTTCCATATATGTGGACGTGGATCATAACAACTGGGACAGTGTCCTTTTTTTCGTAACTTTCGCATATAACACTGCCGTGCTAGAAACTACAGGATTTACACCTTTCCTCCTGCTTTACGGCCGCGAAGTGACTACGACGTTAGACGCCATGCTTCTATCTGACGCTTTTACGACCACCACCGAAAATGATGACCAGTATGCGCAACGCGCCGAAGAAGCTCGACAACTCGCTCGGCTGCGCATTTGCTCTCAGCAACAATACAATTCTCATAGGTACAACCTTCGCCACAAAGAAGTCACCTATCACTTCAGAGAAAACGTATGACTCTGGAGTCCCGTACGCCGACGCGGCCACTCTGAGAAAGCTTTGCGTCGTTATTTCGGTGTTTGCTGGATTTTTCTGTTCATCGACGCTGTAAACTACAAATTTATCGCAGAGCCCAGCATGGGGTCCTGCCGTCCTGGTGTCCAGCCGGAAATCGTCCACGTGGCTAGGTTGAAGCCGTATCCCTCACGCTGAAGACTTGCTCTTGCTTTTTGAGAGGAGAGTAATGCCACGAGCATGTAGTGGGTTTATGGCTGTTGCGTGGCTAGTTTCATCATCACTTGTGCGTGCCGAAGAATTTGGGCTGGAGAACAACGACGACGAACTCGTGCTGCTCGATCAAAGCTGTTCCTGTGTTCGCTACACAGTTACTTGCATTATATATATATATATATATATATATATATATATATATATATATATATATATATATATATATATATATATATATATATATATATATATATATATTGTGGCGAGAGGAAACGAGACAGAAACTCGAAGTGGACAACTGTTTACTAAGCCACATCAGCCATTCCTTTTTTCGCTCTCCTCTTCTGCCACCAACACAGTGTGGCATTACCCTCTCCCCAAAGAAAAAAAGAAGAACAAGCATCGTATGAATGCCGTGGTTCCGAAAAACAACGAAAGGTAGTAAAAAATGTCTATCTCCATTGAGAAGAAAAAAAAAGACGAGATGAAAAAAAGAAGCGAGAAAGAAATGTACAATTGTCTTGAAGGCAAGCGCCACATCACAAAGTTCTTGACTTGCAGTCAACCCGAATAGTATGGCTTCATCCTGGAGACATGAACCACATCCGAGGATCGTGGTCTACGAGAATGGTGTAACCTGTCTGCTGGGACAACTTCGTAGTTAACTTCCCCGAAGCGATGAAGAACTCGGTAGGGTGCGAAGTACCGAGAAAACAATTTTTCTGAGCGTCCACGTTGACACATTGGAGTCGAAACCCAGACTAGCTCACCGGGTTCGTATATTACTGTTCTGTGGTGGGTGTTGTACCGTCGAGCATCTTGTTTTTGCGGCGATAAAATGCGAAAGCGCGCCATCTGCCGGGCGTCTTCGGCGAAATGAACGAATACATCTGCGTCCGGGGTAATCATGTCTGGCAGAGTTGGTTGCAGCATGGTGTCAAGTATTCTGGTGACGTCGAGGCCATAAATCAGACGAAAAGGAGCAAAACCGGTGGTTTCCTGCAGGGCCGTATTATTGGGAAATGTTATATACGGGACGATTTCGTCCCAATTCTTCTGATCCTTGGCGACATACATCGAAAGCATATCTGCGATCATTTTGTTAAGGCGTTCGGTTAACCTGTTAGTCTGCGGGTGGTACGCAGTTGTTGTTCGGTGCGTCGTGCCGCTCAGCAACAGGATCTCTCGGAGCAACTTTGCCGTAAAAGCAATACCACAATCTGTGATGATGACAGCGGGAGCACCATGGCGGAGAACGATGTTCTTGATAAAAAAGTCAGCCACATTGGAAGCAGTTGCTCGCTGGGCAGCTTTTGTTTCGCAGTATCTGGTCAAGTAGTCATTGGCAACCACAATCCAGCGGTTACCAGCCGTAGACTTCGGAAATGGGCCGAGTAAATCCATCCCGACCTTTTCAAAATGTGCGTGAGAGAGTCGCAAAGGCTGAAGCAGACCGGCTGGATTTGTCGTTGGATTTTTGCGGCACTGGCAGGCTGTGCATGTCTTGACGTACTGCCGGACGGTTTTTGTAAGTTTCCGCCAGTAGTATTTGTCCTTGATCCGTGCCAGAGTACGCGCGAAGCGAAGATGCCCTGGCGATGGCTAGTCGTGACAAGCACGCAAAATATCATCGCGGAGAGCAGCAGGGACAACGAAGAGGTAAACAGTTTTTGTTGGATGAAAGTTACGTTTGTAGAGGATGTCTTGGCGTAGACAGCAAAATGATAAATCACGTGCAAACTGACGTGGGCGTTGTGGGCGACGTCCCTCAAGGTATTCGATCAGTGGTTGTACTTCCGTCTTCTCGTTGCTGCTCAGTCAGGTTTTATGATGCGAGAATAGCAAGGCAGCTGAAGTCTTCATCCTTGTCTTCTGCAGTAATCTCGACGGGTGCGCGGGAAAGACAGTCAGCGTCGGTGTGTTTCTGGCCAGACATGTGAACCATCGTTATATCGAATTCCTGTAACCGAAGGCTCCACCTTGCGAGACGGCCAGAAGGATCTTTCAAATTCGCTAGCAAGCACAGAGAGTGGTGGTCACTGAGGATTCGGAAGGGGCGTCCGTACAAGTAGCGCCTGAATTTCGTTACAGCCCATACAACCGCTAGACATTCTTTTTCAGTCGTCGAGTAGTTCCTCTCCGCAGATGACAACGTGCGGCTAGCGTAGGCGGTGACGTGTTCCACGCCATGTTGATATTGAATGAGAATAGTTGCGAGGCCAAGGTTGCTCGCGTCAGTGCGGAATTCTGTGTCTGCTTCGGTGTCGAAGTGACCGAGAATCGGCGGCGTTTGTAGGCGTTGATGAAGGTCGCAAAAAGCGTCGGATTGTTTGGGACCCCAGACGAAGGCGACGTCGTCCTCGACGAGTTGTTGTAGAGGGTCGGTGATTTCCGAAAAGTTTGGCACGAAGCGGCGGTAATAAGCACAAAGGCCCAGAAAGTGGCATACATCATGCTTTGTTCTCAGTATCGGGAACAAAGCAACTGCCGTAGCCTTCTCAGGGTCGCGGCGAACACCACTGCTGCTGACAACGTGGCCAAAGAATTTGATTACCACATATCCAAAATAGCACTTTTCTGGTTTCAGAGAGAGACCAGCAGTGCGAATATGCAGAAGAACCACCTCAAGCCACTCAATGTGCAGTTCAAAAGTCATAGAAAAAATGACTACGTCGTGTAAATACACCAAACAAGAGTGCCACTTCAGATCACATAAAACTGTGTCCATCAGTCGTTGGAATGTGGCTGGAGCCGACCACAGGCCAAAAGGGAGAACTTTGAATTTATAGAGACCGTCAGGCCCAATAAACGCTCTTTTTCTCGGTCCCGTTCACCTACTTCAATGTGCCAATATCCGCTACGGAGATTTATTGAAGAGAAGTAACGGGCGTGTCGCAAGCGATCCAAGGAGTCATAAATGCGAGGAAGATGATATACGTCTTTTTTTGTTATCTTGTTCAGTTTCCGGTAGCCGACGCAGAATCGTAATGAGCCATCTTTCTTTTTAACCAGAACAACTGGTGACGCCCATGGACTAGTCGATGACGATATTAAGTCGTCGTCAAGGATTTGTTCAACTTGATGACGTATGGCATCCTGCTACTTCTGCAACACGTGGTAAGCGTGTTGGCGCACAGGTTGGACGTTGGGCTCAGTGATAATTCTGTGCTTCATTACAGGTGTCTGAATGACTTTCCACGTAGTGGCAAAACAGTCGCTAAAGGATGAAAGGATAATGAGGAGCATTGCCCTTTCAGGTTCTTCTAACTGGCGATTGACGTTGAGGCGGCTAGTCACGTCAGTATCGCAGCTGTTCTCAGTCGAGATCGTCGTAATCAAAGGGAAGGCGTCCAAATCATCCAGTGCATCCAAGTAAGCTATGGTTGTGCGTTTCACAAAATGCCTGTATTCGCCACTGAAGTTCATAACTAAAAGCGTAGTCTGGCCATTTCTAGTTGAACGAGACGTCGAGCAATGGCGACTTCCCGATCAAGCATTAACGTCAGGTCACGTTCGGAGATGCCCGTACTCGACTGCTCCCGTGTACACTCAACAAGCACGAAGATACTTCTGCAAAGTGGCAACGTGACGCAATCATCAAATACGCCTAACGTCACGCCACGATGTTCCAGGGCGTCAACCACTGAGCCACCCAGGAGCACGTCCTTCGACGTGCAAACGGCAAGCTATTTATATCTACCACTTACCGCTGGTGACGGGCATGTCGGGGGGGGGGACTATCGTGTTTTCAGCATTACCAGCAAGATAACGCAATAAGCCGGTGGCGCCTGCCCACATCTCCCACGCGTATTTTTGCGTCGCGGAGAGGAGTGGGTGATCGTAAAGCACCTGAGCGCACACTCGCTCTCTTTTATATCGTGGTTTGGAGCATCTTATGGCTTGGCTGTCCTTAAGCTTTCACTGGAACGATTCAGTTGTAGTTAATGGGTGCACAAAGGTCACTGCCATTGTTGCACAGCCTCCATTTGCGAAAAGAGTGCGCTTTTCAGACACAGCGAAGTAAGAACTGAGACCCTTATTCGTGTTCATTTGTACCTGTGAAAACGTTTTGTGCGTTATTTGTGCGTGAGAAACGCGGGGCATGTTTATATCTTCTTGCCATTCTGCGCGTGACCTTCCAATTTGTTGCTACCACGTTCATTGCTTCACCTTTGCGGCAAAGCTCTGACTTTTTTCAACATAACATTCGGCGACGCTGCATGCATGCAGTCTTGCCCAAGCTGGACTTTCGCTGGCACAGGTCATCTCTTTAAAGTGAAAGCACTAAGAGTACCTAGGCCATGAACCACCATATATATACGCGTGTAGGTAGAACTAATGCCTCTGATAGGCGCCACTGGCTGCCCCGCAGAAGCCGGTCACGGCCACGGGGTGTCTTGCGTTTGGCGATGATGGCTCTGGCGCGCGTCATTGACTTTGTCGTGCTGGTTGTTGTGTTTTGCTTTCGAATTCTCGTGACGATGGCTCTGGTAGACGCCATCAACTTTGTCATACCGGTCGTCACATGACTACTAGGAGAGCAGGCCATTCTTTGCCTAACAAAGTAGGCCTGCGAGTTTGGAGAGGTTGCATTACTTGGCCTTCATGGTTTGATACGGGAAGCTCTGCGTTGCCGACACCACACTCTCGTGTTCCGCGGCCGTGAGGAAGCTAGAAGATGTCTGATGGTTCTGTACCACGGCATTTATGGAGGTGAACGCCGCCGGGGCTCTACACCACGCCGCAGACGTCAGGGTTGTACGAAGGCGTCATCTCACTGCTTTGTGCGAGCTGGTCGCCATCTGGCCGGTCCGCATCAGACTTCCCGGTGACGAAGAGTACCTCATGGTATTTCACAAGCACTCAGGGAGTCATGTTCACCTGCCCGTCATCGCTATCAGAGCCGGACGCTGGTATGATGCCAGAAGGGGTAATGCTGGCTTCATCTACTTCCGGTGCATTGCTGGCATTAGCCAAGGGGAGGTTAGCCGATTCCGTCAATGCAGGCGTGCCTTCCATAAATGTGTCATTGGTAGCCAACAAATGATTGAGCGAAGCACTCACACCCTCGACAAATGATCTGTGCCGTTGGTACATCTGCCTCAAGCTGCTCACTGAGTTTTTTTCTTTTGCTAGACATCTGTAGTTGCGGTCTTTCCACTGGGTAGTTTGAAGTCGACACAAGGCTCGGAGTCAAATAGCTGAGCTTTGCCGTACCGCCATCAAGGATGAGCTGAACGTCAACAGACAGAAGGTAGTTAGTTCTCAAAATCATGTCTGTGTGTAAATTATCGAACACTCGAATGGCAGCAAGGAACTTGCTACTGGCGTCGATGTGCATCTGCAACCCAAGCGCCCTGACAGGCGACGCGTTTCTAGCGATACCACGCAGGGGTGCCTCAAACAAAGGCTGGAGTGCGACTCGGGCATATCGGTGATGCAGAGCAAACGTGAGGCTGCCGTCTCCACCATAGCCATGAGCTCACAAATTCCGTCGATACGGACCTGCACTGGCGGAGAAAGACCGCGTTCAGTTTTCATTGGCTCGATGTCATGCATGTGGTGGTAGTACGTTGTCGGTCTAGTAAAGAAAAGTTAGCGTGAGGTTCTTTTTCTGCACTGCGAGAAGAAGCCGATTTCGGCGCTCTTGCGACAGCAGGTTTCCCAACTCCGTGAAAATGAGCTGCCATCTGCAGCGGCGGGAGGTGCTCCTGGACCCCGTAATTTGTATTCATGTGGATGAGCACACATGTGCCTTGGATGCGACCGAAAACAGCGATGATCTTGGCGTTCAAACACAGCTAGGACCGGTATTTTATGTCCTGGTACTTATGCCTTGCCTCGGCCCAAAGACGATCGATGGCCACCTATCATTTATGACTGTCGGGCCAGGCATCATAAGAACCGAGTGCATTGATAGTGGCCACACCATATATCGGCATCATCCTGGAAGCCTCAAAACCCCGGGACTTTCAAATTAGCGGTACCTGGTAAAGAGGTATGTCGGACTCCGGGGCTCACCGATGCGAAGAGGTGAAGCTGTTGTGACAGTTTCGTGAATGCACCCAAGAACTGAATTCCGCTGTCTGCTTAGGTTTCCGTTGGGCTAATAGCGGAGTTCATGCAGTACACAACGGTCCCTGTGCTCATGGCAGAACCTATGGCTATATGAACGCGTGGACGGCGTCTCTTGTTGTGAACTGGTACCGGTAAAGCGGACTTTTGTCACCGAAGAGGCCTAGGTGGTGTCCCATAATGGTGGTGGCAGTGGTGGCAAGGTAATAGCTACCGAGAAAGCCTGAACGCTATCCACAAGCTGTGCTTACAGTGGCTGCACATAGGCCACAGTGTCCTAGATGAGGAGGACGAAACGCAAAACTTTGTCTTTCAAGTGGACGTTTGGGGATATCGATCCCTGTACGGCACACACAATATATATATATATATATATATATATATATATATATATATATATATATATATATATATATATATATATATATATATATATTGTAGTGGAGTATACGCACCAACGCGTATGCGCCTTCGGAAGACAACGAAAAGCCCCGTACTCTGCTTGCGCGAGAGTTTGTGCCACCTTTGCCAGACTTGCCGTACGCCCACTTTCCGTCGCGACCTCGTTGCGACTTCTCTGCTCGAATAAACGTCATCACATTTGGTGGAGGCTGCTGAGCTCTTTAAGCAGACCTGGAGCTCCGCTCTCGCAAGTTGCCTGAAAGACTACCGCGAAACATGACTGACGCAGTCGCCAACCAGCCCGTCCCAGCCCAGCCAGCACCATCGGCTGCCCCGTCTACCTTCCCCGGCGCTACTGGCCAGCGGGACCCACAAATCTTCAGCGGAAGTGGTGAGCAAGACGTCGAAGACTGGCTCTCCTTGTACGAACGCGTAAGCGCCAGCAACAAGTGAGACGACGACTCTAACCTCGCCTACGTTATCTTTTACTTGGCAGACGTAGCTAAGCTTTGGTTTACCAACCGCGAAACCGCCATCGCCAACTGGTCCTCCTTTAAGACCCTCGTAACTGAAGCGTTCGGCCGACCAGACGTCCGCAAGCTCCGCGCTGACCAGCGTCTGCGCCACAGAGCCCAGCCGCCTGGCGAAACGTTTACGAGTTACATTGAGGATGTGCTTGACCTCTGCCGGCGTGTTAACCCATCTATGCCCGAAGAAGAGAAAATTCGGCAGATTCTCAAAGGCATTGAGGATGGCGCATTCCAGATGTTGCTAGCGAAAAGCCCGACCTCGGTGGCAATCCTCGTAAGCCTGTGCCAGAGCTTCGATGAATTACGCCGTCAGCGTTCCATCGCCCGACAGAGTGTCTCACCACAAGATTCGATCTCGGCTGTCGCACTCGCAAATGCCAACGTTCGCCAAGAAAGTTTGTCCAACCAGATCGAAGACTTCATCAGGGAGGAAGTCGCCCGAAAGCTCTCCCTGCTGCCGCATAGCGACGCACCCACCGCAAGTCTGCCTTCGACACTGCAGCAGGCCATACGCACTGAAATTTGCGACGTCCTACCTACAGTGCAGGCCCCTTACGCATGCACTTCAGCAGCATCCAATCTCTCAGCTGTCAGCTACACACCACCTGCACCATCTTCACCTCTCAGCTACGCAGCTGTGGTTGCGCGGCCCCCACCACATCCAGTATCCTTATCG
Organism: Rhipicephalus microplus; assembly: GCF_043290135.1. Taxonomy (NCBI): domain Eukaryota; kingdom Metazoa; phylum Arthropoda; class Arachnida; order Ixodida; family Ixodidae; genus Rhipicephalus; species Rhipicephalus microplus. The sequence goes on from NC_134710.1 coordinate 15,336,738, forward strand.
GCTCCACCTCCTCCGGCAGCGCCTCCGGTTTACAGGCCCTCACCTCGCCTTTTCCGTCCATCTTATGAGTGGCGCACCCATTTCAACCGTCCTGTCTGCTTCGCGTGTGGCATCGCTCGCCCCATTGCACGCTACTGCCGCCGCCGTCCCACACCTGCGTACGCCTCCTTTAGAACTCCTACCTATGCGTCGCAGCAGGCCACCACGTCTGCATACGAACAGAGGCACTCTGACTCGGATCGTCACCCATCAACTTCTCGTCTCCCATCTCCTCGTCGCCGATCGCCATCTCCTATGCGTCGTAGACCACCTCCTGAGGAGGGAAACTAATCAGTGCAGTTCCAGAGGCAAGAACTGCAACTTCTGCGCAATTATTAAGGCCTCTATTTTCGCCGCAAAATGTTGTTGATGTCAATGTTGAGGGAGTCGCCACACAAGCGTTAATTGATACCGGGGCCGCCGTTTCTGTGATGGACGCCAAATTTTGCGGAAACTGAAGAAAGTGACCACATCTCTCTGTGGCATGGTGCTGTCCACAGCTAGCGCGCAACGCATTCATCCCTCGGCTCTGTGTACGGCGCGCGTCATCATCCAAGACGTTTTGTACGTCGTACAGTTTTTTGTTCTGCCATCTTGCTCCCATGATCTTATCCTGGGTTGGGATTTCTTATCAGGGCATGAAGCTATCATCGATTGTTGCCGTGCGGAACTGTCCCTAGTGCCAAGTTGTGAAGTTCCATCGCCCGACCATTCACCACTGCTCTGCAAACTCATCGCTGACGACGACATCACCTTGCCTTCGGAAGCTTCAGTCCCTGTTAGCCTTTCATATGTGGCGCAACCTGACGCCACGGTGGTGTTTACGCCATCCCCTGTTTTTACTGAACGCAAGGGCATCGTGCTCCCATTAGCCGTTGTTACAATTGCGTCTGGTTTAACCGTAATGCTGGTTACCAACCACTGCAACTTCCCCATTGGCTTACTCCGTGGTGAAACCTTAGGATATGTACAACCTGCCGACCTTATTGATGATATTATTCTTCCCGACGAATCCCCATGTCACATTGCCGCAATCACTCAGGCGTCTGAGCCATCAAGCTCGCCAGCCTTCGACAATGCTATTGACGCAGACCTTCCCCCTCACATCGCAGCCAACTTGTTGCTCTCCTTAACAAATTTCGCTCTTCTTTAGATTTTCAGAAAGCTGCTTTGGGCCGCACCACAACTGTCACTCATACTATTGACACCGGCTCACATTCGCCTCTGCGACAGCGTCCTTACCGCGTTTCTGCCGAAGAGCGCCGCGTCATTACGGAGCAAGTAGATGACATTCTTGAACGTGGAGTCATACAGTCTTCTCAAAGCGCTTGGTCGTCACCCGTGGTTCTGGTAAAGAAAAAAGATGGCACCGTTCGATTTTGCGTAGACTATCGCCGCTTAAACAAGATTACAAAGAAAGACGTCTATCCGCTACCACGAATAGACGATGCTCTTGACTGTTTACAAGGCGCCGAGTACTTCACATCCTTGGATCTGCGTTCTGGGTATTCGCAGGTGCCAATGGCTGAATGTGATCACCCTAAAACAGCCTTTGTAACGCCGGATGACCCATATGAGTTCAAAGTCATGCCATTTGGGCTCTGCAACACGCCTGCGACGTTTGAGCGCATGATAGATACCAAATTGCGGGCCCACAAGTGGAAAACTTGCTTGTGTTACCTAGATGACATCGTAGTCTCTTCAGCTGATTTCCCGACACATTTTCGTCATCTCCACGAGATTCTGACGTGTCTAGCTTCTGCAGGCCTACAACTTAACACCAAGAAGTGCCACTTCGCAGCCCGAAAACTAGCCATCTTGGGACACGTCATCACAAGAGACGGTGTTCTTCCGGATCCCGATAAGCTTTGAGCTGTCGCTGACTTCCCAATGCCCACATCACTGAAAGCCCTAAGAAGTTTCGTTGGTCTTTTCTCTTACTTCCGTCGCTTCGTGCGCAACTTCACGTCCATCATCGCACCTCTGACTTGTCTGCTTTCTAACAGCAAAGGTATATCTGCATGGTCACCTGCATGTGACGACGCATTTCACCAGCTGCGCCGCCTGCTGACCTCGCCACCTATTCTTCGCCACTACGACCCCACTGCTGCCACAGAAATTCACACTGATGCAAGTGGCGTTGGTCTTGACGCAGTTTTGGCACATGGAAAAGGCACCCAAACCGAATACGTAGTCGCTTATGTAAGTCGCGCTCTTAAGAAGGCTGAATTGAATTACTCCGTGACAGAGAAGGAGTGTTCGGCCATAATCTGGGCGCTTACGAAGTTTCGCCGGTACCTTTACGGCCGTCCTTTCGACGTGGTCACAGACCACCACGCTCTATGTTGGCTGTCCACCTTGAAAGACCCGTTCGGACGTCTGGGGCGTTGGGCACTTCGATTGCAGGAATACGACATCCGTGTCCTATAACGTTCTGGTCGCAAGCATGCGGACGCCGATGCACTTTCCCGATCGCCATTAACACCAGATGTGGCTTCTCTGTCACCCCCTTTTACCACCTTGTCACCACTCGACACCACTGACATGCTTTCGGAGCAGCGTAAAGACCCATACCTTGCCTTGTTAATCGACTACCTTACCGATCCGTCTGCTGTCCCTTCCACGAGAGCGCTACGCCGGCAAGCAGCCCACTTTTCCTTACGAGACAACATTCTGTACCGCCGCAACTACATGCCTGGTGGTCGGAAGTGACTCCTTGCTGTCCCGACTTATATGCGCTCTGACATCTGCATGAATTTCCATGCAGATCTCCAAAGTGCTCACGCAGGTGTCCTGAAAACCTACGAAAGGCTGCGCCAACGATATTACTGGCGAGGAATGTATCGCTTTGAGCAGAAATACGTTCAGTCTTGCACCACTTGCCAACAGAACAAGACACCTCCGCGGCACCTTACTGGCATGTTACAGCCGCTCCCGTGCCCGGCTCGCCCATTCAACCGCATGGGTATAGACCTCTATGGCCCCCTCCCATATAGAAGCTCTCGAAACCGGTGGTTTATTGTCGGAGTCGATCATCTGACACGCTACGCTGAGACTGCAGCTCTACCCGCAGCGACCGCCCACGAAGTTGCACTCTTCATTCTCCGAAGCTTCATTCTACGCCATGGTGCTCCGCGGAAATTTATATATATATATATATATATATATATATATATATATATATATATATATATATATATATATATATATATATATATATATGCGTACCATTTTGATATATTTACTGTTAGAGAACCTGTGCAAACTTGACCTTGAACGAGAATCAAAACAAGAAAGTAATATTGTGTGCTGTAACAACAAGCTGTAGTCCATCCAAGCACATAAACTATTCGCTGAGCCCAACTTAGTTACCCTAGCGAAATGTATAACGCGCTGAAGGAACAAAACATTAGCCGTGTGGGCATGTGCAGTTATCCTTTCATTTCTGGTAATACGAGCTCAAGTTTATGGCGCAGTCTACACACACCGTCTAAACTACCTCTTGGTGGCTTGGCTGGCAATATCACATTGCACTGAACAGTCTCTGATGCGCGTTGCTGCCGCAAGTTCGTAACGTTGCACAGAAATTAGAGTGCAGAAAGATTAGTGTTCTCGTGTTCCAAAATGACTTCCGCCGCCTTTTAGTTATGTTCGGGCTAGTTTCGGCTTCGTTCGACCATTGCCCATCGATACTTAAAAGCAAAGTCCTGAACACAGTATCATTCGAAAAGGAAATTACACCGGCTTGGTAAAGACTATCGCATTCCAGTGTCCCTATATTCGAGACTTTAAGGTGGTCATTAGAGTCAGTTTTCTTTCGTAGATGAACGCAGACAAAAGAAAAACCACTGAGTAAAAGAAGCCCTTTCTTGCTGTTAGCATGGTGTACTTATTTTAGCCAACTGAGTTCTATTTGGCGGCGGCTCGTCGATGTATCACCTGTAGTTTTCATTTTATGGAATGATGCCTACTTACTCGGCTTCACTTGATGTTCGATATAAGAGACCGATGTGTTTCTCCTCGCCCCGCCGCGGTGGTCTAGTGGCTAAGGTACTCGGCTGCTGACCCGCAGGGCGCGGGTTCGAATCCCGGCTGCGGCGGCTGCATTTCCGATGGAGGCGGAAATGTTGTAGCCCGTGTGCTCAGATTTGGGTGCACGTTAAAGAACCCCAGGTGGTCTAAATTTCCGGAGCCCTCCACTACGGCGTCTCTCATAATCATAGAGTGGTTTTGGGACGTTAAACCCCACATATCAATCAATCATCAATGTGTTTCTCCTCCACCATCGCCCAGAAAAACCGAGTGGTTCCAGAAAAAAAATGGTAGGCAAGCACCGAAGGCCCGAGTTCGTTGCTTGTTTCACACGAAGCGAGCTATATGCACCGCAGTTAGAGTCGTTCATTTCGATTTACGGCGAGCGAAGCTACCAAAAGCAATCAGATAAGAAAGCCTGATTAGTGCTTTCAGGCTGTCACCAATCGTATGGAGTACGTTGAACAACGTATAAGCAATAATGGAAAAGTGGATAGGGGGGCAGGAGGCACTAACTGCTTTTGGAAACTCTCCTTGTGCGACCGATTCAAGAAATATATATGACGGCCGTGCCCGATAACTGGGCGCTCTCATCATACGCCTGTGTGCACTCGAAAGCCGGCCGATGATAAGGCAGGGCTTAACAAATGGCGTTCTGTGCGCACAGCTGGCCGTCTTTTGGCAGCTGTTGGCAAGCTGCCAACGCGCACACGCAATACGATAGCGCACCACTAATGACAACGAAACACGCAGTACACTGATAAAATTTGTTGCGGCTGCTGGAACGCAAAACGAAAGGGGAGACGTTTTGAATAACGCGTTGAACTCTGATATATGACACGTTTATTCGTCATACATCAGCGAGTGCCGATGCACAACTGCAATGAAGCTCTGTGCTCTAGCCTTGCCTTGCTAGAAAGACAAGAAATATCTCGGCTGCAACATGCTCGTGATGCCAAATAAGGCTGCTGGCAATTTATTGAGCTAATATGTGCCTCGTGGCTTCATAGTATGTTCACGAACGTTGCATAGCCGAAACATGAAGCTACAGATGTATAATATTTTCCATTGTGTCCACGCCATTTAGCAGCACTATAACACATCGCACATTCGCCTACAAAAAAACTTCTGTGCGTCATTTGTGTTAAGTGTGACATAAAAGCGAACACCATTCAGGGGTACACCCGCTCTACAGAAAATTCGGCAGATTCCACGCCTTGTGAGAATCCATTTCTTGTGAAGCAGTATGACAACTTTTCTGGCTTTCAACCAAGTGTTACGAAATAAAGCGAAGTGTTTCTGAAACAGCAGTATTTGTAAGCACATGGTAAGTTACCAGAAATATTGACTATACTGCCGTTTAAAGGGTAACTTATCTCATGTAACGCCAGCAAGCAAAGGCGCCAGCAATTTCGAAACCAAGCGCATAGGGTGCGATGACGTGAATTTCATGCAGAATTTCCATTAGAGTATTCTGCCACGGTAGAACAACGTGTGAGTATAGGTTGCTGAATCATAATAATGCAAACGTACGTAATGTTTATTATACTACTAAAGAAGCGGAGCCAACACTGGAACATGCAGTTACCCGACATGACACCTGCATCATTGCCATGCTGTACAGAATGTCTGTTTCTTTGTTATAAAAGTAGATGGCGAGCATTGAAACTTCATTTGTCATTTCACCGAAACTGCGCATGCATGGAGCCTTTTATCAAGGCAGTTTAAAGACCTGTCATGGCTGTGTGGTAGAATATCTGAAAGCCACGCAGTCTCCTTGGATTCCATCATTGCTGCGATCCTAGTCGTTAGTATTTTTTTTTGCATTCATCGGTCAATACTGCTGATATTGGATTTGGTTAACGTTCTCGCATTCAGTTTTCTAATGACTGTCTTTAGCACTCCTCCGTATATACAAACATTCTATTACCTGTGACGCACGGCGCGGTCCGTGAATACGGGTGCCACACTTACTTGGAGAAGAGGGTTTGACGACGCACGCCACAAAATTTTCAGTTGATTTATTTCGTGAGAGGTAGTCTTATTCATCAAGCCCTCTTATTCTAATATATCAATATTGATCTCTGGCAAGCTACTAAGGCAATCACGAGAGCACCCAGTCGTAGGCAGCTGGCTGGCTGGCTCCCTTTCTCTTTAGTTAGCTAGCGATAGATCGATGACTTACACTAATCTATCTATCTATCTATCTATCTATCTATCTATCTATCTATCTATCTATCTATCTATCTATCTATCTATCTATCTATCTATCTATCTATCTATCTATCTATCTATCTATCTATCTATCTATCTATCTATCTAGCCGCCTACAAGTTTTAGGGCTCTCGTGATTATCACCTGAACATGGGCTACGCCAAAATTAGTATGGGAGGATAAGATCGTTATACGAATACGACTGGCTCGTCATGTGACATGAATAATGTCACAATCACGTCGCGTACGTTATCAAACACTTTGCTAAAAACAGTGGCGCATACCCGGGGGGCAGGTATGTGCCACTGATATGCGATTATGTAACAAAGGAGAGTGATATTTTATATCTAGCCAAGAACGGCGAGAACAGTGAACACACATGGGTAACTTTAACGCTTGAGCATAACAAAAAACCTGCCCTAGGTAGCCTTGACCGGACGAATGCAAACAATCAAAGCCAGTGTCCCAGCAGCAATCGAACCCCAGCCTTCTACGTGGCAATCAAGTATTCCACCATAAAGCCATTCCAGGCCTCGGATATACTTTTCAAGTAAACCCTAATGTTCGTGTAACGTCAAACGTGGTAGCAGTACTGGATATCCAATTTTATAAAGATTGCATTTGTACTCCTACGATACAGCCGTCATTTCGGGTTAACGAAATAGTAGTTAGGCGCCATCTACTGAAGTTGATTTGTGTAGCAGTGTTGAGGGCTGCCATCCTCGCGCGCCCCAGCGCAAACACAAGCGCTTCATGCCAGCTTACCGCTTCCGGCGTCGCTAGTACCATGTTACTGTTGGCATCCTTACGCAACTGTAAACAACTGCTAGTATAAAACATATGGGGATGTTTCACGTATAAGTGTGCGTAGATTTGTACGTGTATTTAGTGCCACTTGATAACGTCTCGCTCAAATAAAAAGAAAACACATTCAGTTTTCATCCGCATGCTTCGCATAACATCATAACATCAATTCCCGAGGTATATGGGATATGCCGAATTCTTTAAGGACTATGTATTATGGCTTATCTAAGATGCCTCAGTCAATGTTAAAATTTCAACAATGAGTATTATAAGATAGCGTACTCTTTCTTGGATACAATATATCTTTTTGTAAATGGTACAGTTGTTTGCAAAAAGGTTTATACACAGTGTCAGATAGTTAGTCAATTAGGCAGACGATTCATATATAAATAAGTAAGTCATCTGATCACGACGTCAACCTACTTCGGAGCTGCATCAAATCCCGCCGCCCTCGACGACCCCTCAAACCAGTGATGCGATGAATGAAGATCAAGTGATAAGCTTGCTGCAATCGCTGATGAGTACCATGCGTGTCCTACTGAGTAATATGAAGACTTCTGCTGCGCAGACCGCACTGCATGTGCTGGACACCCTGAGTCCGGTGCTTGCAGCTCTAAGGTAGAACCATGGCCAGCGAGGCACCGTCGTTTCGAGCGGAAGTCAAGAATGCATCTGTCTTTCAGTGGAACGCCAGAGGACTGAAGTCGCGCATGTCTGACTTTAGACAATTTGTATTTGTGAACCGCTTCCCCATTATTGTGATTTGTGAACCCAACCTATGTGCTTCAATCAAGCTGTCAGGATATGAGTGCTTTATGTCCTCCACTCACAGAGACTGCAGCAAAGTTATTGTATTCATGCGCCATGACCTCACTTACGTTCACCACAGAGTCTCGCCTGATGAAGGGAATCAGTATGTGTGCCTTACTGTGAAGAAGGATAAGGTTGCTTTCACGATTATCGGAGCTTACTTATCTCCATCAAGCCGCCTTGACTGCGAGCGCTTACGCGGTATTCTGACATCGACTCCAAGGCCATGGGTGATCACTGGCGACTTCAATGCCCACCATTTCCTATGGGGAAGCTCCAGGGACAACTCTAGAGGAAGAAAATTGGTGTCCTTAGCCTCGGAGTACGAACTCTGCGTTTGTAACGATGGAAGCCCTACATATTTACGCGGATCAGCCTATAGCAGCTGCCTGGACCTTACATTGGTTTCTCGCTCACTTATCAGGAAAGTGCACTGGTTTTCGGATCTGGAAACGCGGGGCAGCGACCATATACCAACTTACCTGTGTATAGAAGGTTTCACCAGCTCCAAGTCCTCAAGAGGCCTCAAGTACACCGATTGGCCGAAATTCAAAATGTTTATGGAAGACTGCTGTACCGACGGCTCATCATATAACCTAGAGGACTCGATAAAGGATGTCCTGCAGAATACCACGCATGCACATTTGACTAGTCACAAGCGCACCGATTTCGACATCGAGCTTGAGAAACTTCGCGCAATACGCCGTCGTGCAGAACGAAGGTACCGACGGACAAAGTGCATGGATGATTTGAGGCTGGCTAGACGCATTCAAAAGAAAATGCAGCGGCACATGGATAAACTGGCTAGGCGACGTTGGACATCCTTTTGCGAGTCGTTGGATCCACGAAAGCCCCTATCACTGATATGGCGAACTGTCCGGGGTCTTAGCACAACCTTGGGTCAGCGACACCCGTTTACATCTCTGGCACTTCACCTTCAATGCAGAGAGATTGACGTCGCAGAATCTTTCTGTAGAAGAATTGCCGGTGATTCCAATTTCACAGTATCAAGAACGGGAACTTTTGACAACCCACCGCCCTCACGTGATCCCCGTATGGAATGCCAGTTTTCTATGGATGAGCTAGAGGCGGCACTGGCTCTGTGCAGACATTCTTCAGCACCCGGTCCTGACGGCATTACCTATCGTGCCCTTTGTAATCTTGGAGACGAAGCTCGGAAGGCACTCTTACGCCTATACAACGACTCCTGGCAGACTGGTACTGTTCCCCAGGCATGGAAGTCAAGTCGCCTCATTCCACTTCTAAAGGCTGGTAAATCTCCTTTGGATATTGCATCATACCGTCCTATCGCACTTGCCAGTTGTGTGGGAAAAACGATGGAACGAATGATTCTCACACGAATGGAGTGGTTTTTAGAGCACTACGAAATCTATCCAGTATCCATGACCGGATTCAGGCGCGGCCATTCGTCAATCGACAACGTTGTTGATCTGGTGACATATGTTCAACACCAGAGAGCCTGTAAGAGACTGTGCGCCGCCCTGTTTCTAGACGTTAAGGGGGCTTACGACAATGTCACCCATGAAGCCATCCTTAGTGCTTTGGAAACAGTAGGTCTTGGTGGCAAGATATATATGTGGGTGTACAGCTACTTACAGCTGAGATCATTTTACGTGATGACAGCGAATGGCCCAACACCTGATTATTACAGCAGCCGAGGAGTTCCTCAGGGAGGAGTGCTAAGCCCTACCCTTTTCAACCTAACTCTCATTGGTCTAGTCGAGCAGCTACCTAGCACTGTAGAACTTTCTGTCTATGCTGATGACATCTGCATTTGGACATCAGGTGTGACAAGGCCTCAGCTTCGCGCCCGCCTTCAGAAGGCTGCTACAACGGCGTCATGCTATCTTCGTAAACAAGGCCTCGAGGTGTCCTGCGGAAAGTGTGCAGTGGTAGCGTTCACGCGGAAACCAATGTCTGCTTACAGTATATCGATTAATGAAGAATACATATCGTTCAGCAGAAGCCACAGGTTCTTGGGAGTCATAATAGTTAGAAACCTGTCGTGGACTCCACACGTGAACTATGTGAAGAAGCGGCTGATCGCAACATGCCACATGCTCAAATTCCTTGCAGGAAAAAATTGGGGAGTGCCCATATCATCCATGCTACAACTGTACAGGGTGCTGTTTATCGGATTCTTACGGTACAGCTTACCTGCAATGTCTAACACCGGCAAGACCAACCTGCGCGCAATTCAGAGCATTCAAGCCCAAGCACTTAAAATATGCCTTGGAATACCCCGCAGTGCTTCAACGGCTGAAACCATTGCCATCGCTCAAGATCACTCGATAAATACGCATATTATTACCGAGACAATGCGCATGCACCTCAGGCATTATGCCAGGACCCCTTCTCACCACCTGGCGAGTCTAGCTGCTGAAAGGCCCCGCACGACATACGGCACTATTGTCTCCAAGCATCGTTCATCGTTTGCTGAGACATACGCACCTGCATCAAAGCCACTGCTTCCTCCTTGGAGCTTGAGCCGGCCGCGAGTTCACTTAATGATTCCAGGAATGAGGAGAAAATCGGACTTACCGACACATGCCCTGAAACAACTGAGTCTATCCCTACTGGAAGAAAACTACAGTAACCACGTGCACATTTACACGGATGGCTCTACTACGCCGTCTAGTTCAGGTGGAGCAGTGGTTATACCATCACAAGGGATAACTCGGTGTTTTAAGACTTCACATGTGACGAGTTCGACGACGGCAGAACTCGAGGCTCTGCGCAATGCACTGGAACACATCAATTCAGAAGAAAGACCAGGTAAATGGGCTGTGTTTTCTGAGTCAAAACCAGCGTTACAGTGCCTGATATCAGTTCTCCGACGCGGATGCCACGACCAGTTGACCTACCAAACCGTGAAACTACACCACCTGTTAATACAAAAAGGCCATGACATCGTCTTTCAGTGGTTACCTGGGCATAGTGGTATAGGCGGCAATGATTCTGCAGATCATGCTGCTCGCACGTCACATAAAGAAGGGAACAGTGTTCCGATACCGCTTTCAAGAGCGGATGCGGCGAGGCAGATTCGTCAACTGGCCCGCAGTCTCACACTGACCGAGTGGAACACACCAAGCATACGACGTACACGACTGCACGAGCTCGACCCATCACTACAACTCCGGCCTCCACCCGGCCTACATCGACGTGAAGCTTCGCTTCTCTATCGCCTTTGGCTGGGAGTTGCTTTCACGAAAGCTTATACCACGTTAATCAGAATTACTGACAGTGCGGCGTGCGATGTTTGCGGCACCGACGAAAATATCGAACACCTGCTGTGTCATTGTCCTCGATTTGCCTCAGAGAGACAAGTACTTGCCAACGCAATGCGGCGACTGGATGATCGGCCTCTTTCTGTGCAGGTGCTATTACAGCAACGTACACATGCCTCGACAGCCCACAAGGCAGTGAAAGCCCTGCTGCGTTTCCCGAGAAAGACAGGCTTGTGTGAACGCCTCTGACATGCGGTAGATTTCTACACGCTGCAGTGAAATTACTGTCAGTCTCTCCCCCACCCCCTTTTTTCCCTCTCTTCCCTCTTTCTCGTCTTTCTTGTCCCCTTCCTTTATCCCCCAGTGTAGGGTAGCCAACCGGATGTCTTTCTGGTTAACCTCCCTGCCTTCTCCCTTTTTGTTGCTTCCTTCCTTCCTGATCACACTAAAACGTGGTTTCATAATGCTGTTGGATATCTGTGATGTCTGAGGTGGGCGGGTATATAAATATGGAGTGTTTGTTTTGAAATAAAGTGGCTGCGGGAGTCGCACATGTTATGTTTTTCTTCATCTGTCAGCTAAGGAAGGCCTGCTCCTCTGCGTTGCCACCCGCGATGATGAAAAGCTGCGGTAGTGAGTGCTGACTTGTTATGTAGAAATCATAGAAACCAAGGAAACAACTAGAGCACATTGTTATTGTGTGGCCAGTTGTGGATAGCACCCTTTTAAATAAATGTGGTTTGAAATGTAGACGCAAAGAAACGAATAGTCCATGGAAACGAAGCTAACTGTAGCAACTATTTATATCTTAGAAACAAATGTATGGCTCATGAGAGAGTGTATACTGCAATACTTTTTAGGCAGTGACACACCGAAAACAATTTGACAGTGAGCAACTATAGCAACAACGCACTAAAAAAGCTAGCACTAATAATTTATTTATTTATTTATTTATTTATTGATACTGCGATCTTTTACAAGATCATAGCAGGGGTGGTACAAAACATAAACATCAGTGGAAACAGGCAAACAAACAATCAAAAACAAATGTAATACAAACTTATGTAACTGATAGCTGCAGTGATTCTTCGAGACAAGAGAATCAACAAAAAGCAAGGTACAAACATAGATAACAATCATTTCTGCAGTGACTCTTCAAATGCAGACAATGTATTTAGGGTAACAACATCGTTATGTAGACTATTCCAATCCACGATAGTCCTCGGAAAAAAAGAATATTTGAAACAATTTGTTCGTTGCATCAATGGAGAGATAGTAAGATTGTGTCTCCGTCTTGTTTCGTAACCCAATTAAAAGTGAATGATATGTGATGTGTCAACTGCATAGTGACCTTTTATTAACTGGAAAAGAAATTTTAAGCGCAATATTCGATTTTGGTCCGAAATGTTTGGAAATTTGCTTTCCAAGAGAAGTTTTGTAATTGAAAGAGGACCGTACGAGTTATAAATGAACCTAACAACCTTTTTTTTGCACCCTTTCAAGTTTTTGAATGTCATTCTGAGTGAACGGGTCCCATATGACCACAGCATACTCCAGTATAGGGCGGATAATGGCATTGTAAGCGAGGAGACGAATACTTGGTGTGGTTGATCTTAAAGAACGCCTTAGAAAAAAAAAGTTTACGGAGAGATTTAGCTACTACAAAATCTATGTGCTTTGACCAGGATAGATTTTTTGTAATCCAGAGACCAAGGTACTTGTAATGAGTTACTTCTGACAGAATTGTATTGTTGGTAGAGTACTGGAACAAAAGAGGTTCTTTTTTAAGGGTAATTCTCATAAAAACTGTTTTAGCGAAATTAACAGGCATCTGACATTTGTCACACCACGAAATTACTTTTAGAAAGTTCCGATTTAGTTTAATTTGATCGTCAACTGAGGTGATCTTTTCATATAAGACACAGTCGTCGGCGTACAACCTAATGTGAACAGAAAGGTCAGCGACGATATCATTTATATATAACAGAAAAAAAAGAGGCCCAAGGACGGATCCTTGAGGAACGCCTGAGTTTACAGGAGCTTGTTTAGAAGATGTATTTTTTACCGTAACAAATTGACGCCTGTTTGTTAGATATGCTGTTATCCAGTCAAGTATCTTTTTGTTTTGTAGAATACAAGTTAATTTGTGAAGTAATTTAGCATGCGAAACTTTATCGAAGGCTTTTTGAAAATCCATAAATATGGCATCCGTCTGCTTCCCTTCGTTAATTGCTTGAGCAAAGTCATGCGTAATTTCCACTAATTGAGTATTCGTTGAAAAGCACTGCCTGAACCCATGTTGAACATTTGTTAATACTTTATGAGAATTAAGGAAAGTAATTATATGTTTATGAATAATGTGTTCTAGATTTTTCCTGATGTTGATATAAGGGAAATCGGTCGGTAATTCGGAATAGATGACTTGTCTCCCGCTTTGTGTAAAGGCTTAATTTTGGCGATCTTCCAGTCATCTGGCAGTTGGCCCTCATTCAACGAATGGGTATACAAAATAAACAAATAGCGAGAACACCATTCTGCGTAGTGCTTCAAGAAGGCATTTGGAATGCCATCTGGCCCGGTTGATTTTTTAACATCCAGATTCAGTAGTAAGTCTAAAATGCCATTCTCGGAAATGACTAAGTCTGGAATAGGTGGGAGCGATATTGAAAAATCAGGAAGGATGCCGTTATCACAAGTAAAAACAGACTTGAAGTGGTTGTTGAAGGCGGAACAAACTATTTCTTCATTGCATGTTTTTTGGCCGCTTATCGTGAATGAGTCAATCGAGCGAGCAGTTGGCGTGATCAGCCTCCAAAATTTCTCGGGTGATAAAATTTCTCGGTTTTGATAAAAGTTGGAAGCGATGTTTCGAGGTATCTTTCCTTGTCGCGCGCAACTTGCAGTTTTAGTTCGCCCGACAGATTAGCTATCAGCGGTGTATAAGCAGCTTTATCATGAGATTTCGCTCTTTTACTTTTTATTCGTTTAAGTTCTCGCTGTAAATGTAGCGTTTCTCTTGTAATCCAGGGGTTCCGGCATTCAGTTTTTTTAACTATTTTCGGTATGAAACGCTCCACGCATTCAAAGACAATATCTTTGAAAGTAAGCCACAGATCATTCACACTGCTACCCGAGTGTTTAAAATCATCGTAATGAAAATCAAGGATATCTAGAATGGATTCATCGTCAGCTCGGGAAAAATTCGGAAAGGAAGTTTTTGTACAGCAGCGGTCAACACACATATCTAAAAAAGTTAGCACAACTGCCCTGTGATCCGAAATACCACTGATAACTTCACATATTGCCGTGTTTTGGATTGAGCCACTCAAAAAAAAAAAATAAGTCCAAGATAGATTTTGAACCATTTAGTTCTCTAGTGTATTCTTTAACAACCTGCAGGAAATCGAACGAAAAAAATATCTAGCATTTCGTGATTAGCATTGCTAGTAGAATGAGAAGAAAAATTTTCCCAGTCAATATTAGGCAAGTTAAAATCTCCTGACAAGATGCGTTTGTCATGTGGCTTTATATTTTGCCGCAGGTAGGTTCTAAGCTTATCCAGAACACTATCAGAAGAGTTCGGGGGACGATAAACCGCACCTATAACATAACGAACTTTGCCTATATAGACTTTGCAAAATATGCCCTCAACTTCTAATATATCAGGCAATTGTTGCGGATGTAATGAGTTCTTGAAAAGTATCGCAACTCCTCCTCCTCTTCGGTCGCGGTCCTTGCGGAACACGTTATAGCCTTTTGGGACAAATTCGCTATCAAAAATTTCACTGCTTAACCACGTTTCAGTAAGTACGGCTACATCGGCATCGTGCGACAGTATGAGACCCTCAAGCTGGACTGATTTGTTGACAATGCTACGGCAATTTACGTTTAAGATAATGAAAGGCGATTTCGTTTTGTTATGAAGTCATTCGGAATTTCCGGAAACCTTATAACGCTTGCCTTTTTTTTCGTCCCATCTGTATATTTTCTTGTCGATGCTTAGCTTATCAAAAATCATTTTGACCTTACTACCAGCTTCTCTTTCTTCTACAGAACTCTGCCAGAGCTTTTTCCGAATTTCCCGCACTCTCTTAGAAAAATCTTCCGAGACCGAAAACGGGGTTCCTTTTAATTTTGGACACGACTTCAAAATCTTCACCTTGTCACGATAATCTAGGAGCTTAATTATAACCGGGCGAGCTTTCACGTTCTTTTTGCCAAGTCTGTGGCACCTTTCGATACTGCTCACCGAGATTTTAAGCTTCTCTTCGAAAATATTCGTTTTTATCTTCTCGACAAGTTCTTCGGGTGTTTCAGACGGGTCTTCATCGATACCGTACAGAATCAAGTTATTTTTTCTACTCCTATTTTCTAAATCGTCAACCTTTCCCAAAAGATACGACACGTTTTTTTTCTAGTCTCACCACAGTATCCTTTAGTGCACACATATCTGTTTTCAAAGCACTTATTGCAGACAGCTGAACTTCAAGGCCATTTAAACGTTCTGTAACTGACGTGATATCTGCCTCAAGTTTCGTTTGCTTACTCAGAATTTCATTGATAGATGCTGTCATAGCAGTTTGACCAGAAAGAAGTTTAGCCAACATTTCCTTCTCGCCGGGGCCAGGGTTTGATTCAACGTCTCCGCAAATCAACAAGTTCTTAGCAAAAGTGCACACATCGAAATGTAAATTGAGAACACACAGTGGGCACGGCAGCAGAAACAAAAAACGGTCATCGCTACGATAACATTTTCCATAAGAATAGGGACTAACCTGCAGCGTACAAAGAAATGGATTGTTGAGCATCTTGCCCGTCGTGCTGCTGCCGAGCCCACTGGAGGAGATGGCTGACGTGAGGCCATTTATACGAGCTGGTAGGACCACGTGGTAGTCCGTTCCTGAGGCAGGCGCCGGCGCAGAAGATACCGCAACCGGCATGATGAATTCCTCCGCTTCACACCGGTCGCAGGCCACTTGATAAGCCTCCGTTGATGCTCTGCAGTCGACAACGCTGGACGAAGGAAGCGGTAAAGGATCCAAAGCACAGCCATGCTCCGAAAATTGCGACACAAAAAGTGAAGCAAGAACCTGCAGCGTACAAAGAAATGGATTGTTGAGCATCTTGCCCGTCGTGCTGCTGCCGAGCCCACTGGAGGGGATGGCTGACGTGAGGCAATTTATACGAGCTGGTAGGACCACGTGGTAGTCCGTTCCTGAGGCAGGCGCCGGCGCAGAAGATACCGCAACCGGCATGATGAATTCCTCCGCTTCACACCGGTCGCAGGCCACTTGATAAGCCTCCGTTGATGCTCTGCAGTCGACAACGCTGGACGAAGGAAGCGGTAAAGGATCCAAAGCACAGCCATGCTCCGAAAATTGCGACACAAAAAGTGAAGCAAGAACCTGCAGCGTACAAAGAAATGGATTGTTGAGCATCTTGCCCGTCGTGCTGCTGCCGAGCCCACTCATAATATTATGTTCATAATATTATGAACATCTGGTTTAATCTGGTTTAATGTCACAAAACCACGAATGATTATGAAAAATGCTGCAGTGGACAGCTCCTGACAGTCGATCACATGGAGTTACTTAACGTGCACCCAAATCTAAGTACACGGGTTTCAAATATTTTGGCCTCCATCGAAAATGCAAGCCAATGCAGCCGGGAAAAATTCACAGCATATCCACGGAGTGAATGATGAGGATTGGGAAGAAGCGTCCGTCTGCTCGTCCCTGCTTCTGTCCGTCCATTCGTTCTTGCTTCCTTCCGTTTGTTCTTGCTTCCGTCCATCCGCGTGACCGTTCATGCGTTCATCCATGCGTCCGCCATCTGTCCATGCGTCCATCCGTGAGTCCATCCCTCTATCTATCGGTCTGTCTGTTCATGCGTCAATTCATCCGTACGTCCTTGCGTATATCTATCCGTCCGTCCGCCTGCTAGTCTCCCTGTCCGTCCGTTCGTCTGTGCATCCTTCTAGTGAGCACTTCAAGTACTGCCATCTCCCATCTCGCACCCCCTGTGGTACATACCGGCTCTAGAGCAGGTATATACCACCAGTGGCTGCGTATTACTACGTACATACATACAAGGGATGAAGAAACCCCCGCCTTAAGGAGCTTCGCCCCTAAAAGAACGAGAGAGAATACGGGTAACTGAAAGGCGGGGAGGAGATTGAAAAGAAAATTTCCGATTCGCAATCCTGCACTGGGGAAAAAATGAACATGAAAGGTAAGGAAGGGAAACGGGGGGAATGGAAAAGTGAAAGAAAAGAAAACAGAAAACGCGAACACACTCAAGCACGGGAGCGTCACAGTCGTTTTGTGAGTCCGGTTGACCACAGAAACTTCAGCAGTCGGTCAGTCAACAAGCCTCGTTCAAACAATGTTTTGAGGGACCGATACCTCTCAAGAAGGCAAGTCGGCTGTGGGCCGTACCCACATTGGGACAGGAAGGGCATGCCCCTCACCCAAACTGCGCGCCCTCTTGGCAGCCCGGATTTCGACCTCCCGGTCTGAGCTAGTGATTGCCGTCCTCCAGGCATCCTCTGTGCAGAGAGACTCGCCATCGCACCGCTCCGTGCATTGCCAGAGCATGTGGGATAACGTGCATTGTCTGTCATAGCACTGAGGGCAGTGAGGCTTAATGTTGTCAATAAAAACTTACTGTAACCTAAGGGGGACGGATAAGCGCTGGTTTGCAGCATTATTAAAGTGATTGACTGGGCTTTCTAGAGTTGTGGTAGTGGCAACCTAGGCCACGAGAATGGATAGTGCTTACATATTTTGTTAAAGGTGAGGAAGAAATCAAGCTGCGTGATGGATGCCTACCCCAAATTAGAGGCCTAATGCCGGTCATGGTGGGACAGGGCGCGCGCACGGGCATGGACAGTCTTATTGACCTTGAGGACAACAGGTGGACATCCTTGCCCATGTGGGCAGGAAACCAGGTGATGTGACCATTCATTTCACTGCAATTTTGAATTCGGCAAGCATATGGGCCGCCTGCTCACATACTGACCCTGTCACCAATGCTCGTGCAGCAGCCCCAGAGTCAGTGAAATTGAGCGTGCGCGTGAGAATAGCCACGGCCAGCATTATAGCAGCCTGTTCAGCCAAGGCCGGCGTGGTATCTTGAAGATATGCGGCCGTGAAAAGTTTACCATCAAGTTTAGTGACCACAAACATGAAATTAACAGTTCCAGGATACTGTGGTGCGTCAACAAACGCCGCCAGTTCAGCGGTGGAGGAGCGAACTGAGGAACGACCGAGCCCTGGCGACCCAGCCGCCTACATTGCAGAGTGTATGAGCGCTTCTTGAAATTTATGATACCGTAATCTGCTCCCTCAATTCATCACCAAGTTGTATTAAGTTGTCTGCTACCAAAGTGAGCTTGTAGCTGCAGGAACACGAAGATGCACCTGCCAGATTTGGACGAGGACAGTAATGCAGACTGAGCTGTTTGTTGCATTTCTCTAATCTCGGTAAATGGTTATGCAAACCTGGGGCTTGAGCTCTGCCTCATTAGTGTTTTTTGAAGACATAAAACATTCCTAACGCATTTTTAATGATCGCATACGATTTCCTTCGCTGTTTCTTTGTCAATCTGTGCGCTGCGGCAATGTGGAAAACCTTCATGAGTTCAGCCTCACAAAGCCCTCCAGATCTGTTGATACCCGAAATATAGGTTTGGCCATGCTCTCTGCCTTCACCGCAATGCGAGTCAAAGTATGAGATTAACTGCGATAATCATTAAGGAACCTGCATAGTATTCGGATTTTTTCAACTCAGGGGATGGCCTGCTCTGACCGTGTGTGAATTTCGTTCCTTGTCGCTTCCGGTAGAACTGGGATGGTAGTGAATTAGCGTTTCTCTGTCTGTGTGTAGACAAGGAGCTCCAATTGGGCAGTGTACAAGTGCTATACAAAAACTCTCACGTGCAGCTGAGGCCAAGCTGGAGCGAATACTCAACGTCTCCGTCTCTACATCCAGTGCACCATATAATATTATCATTCGCATAGGGCACATATTCGATGCAGTCGGTACGAGTTAACTCGAGTGAGAGTTTCCTCAACGCGACGTTAAAAATTAGCGGTGAAATCACCAATCTCTTAAGGAGTTCCCTGAAATCCGAAGTGCAGTTCTTTGTATCAGAGGTCCCAGAGCCAAGTTGTGGTTGCGCAATCCTTGAGAAAAGAGTGAACGAATTCACGAAAGCGAGACCCCAACCCAAATTCAGAGATTGAATCAAGTATGTGAGCATGTGACATATTATCAAAGGCTTTATCCAGATTGAGTGCCAGGATTCCACGAACATCTCAGGTGTCTATGTCGAGGATTGGATGTTCAATCATTTTCATAACATCCTGCGTAGGAAGTACTGGAAGAAAACCAATGAGATTTGAAGAAAAGAGCTCGTTTTACTCAATGTAGCGGGAGATTCGGTTCACCAGACCATGCATGCTCCGCGACCTTACCAACAAAAAAAAAGAGAAGTGATAGGTCGGAGCGTGTCGACCCCGAGAAGTTTACTACGCTTGAAAATGATGATGACAGAGGCCATCCGCTACCGCTTTGGCACCTGTCCTGACTCCAAAACTTGGTTGACCTCGTCTAGTACCTCAATAGACCTATCGTTTAGATTTTAAGCGTCCTGCTAGTAATACTAAGTAATATTATTCAGCCCGGGAGCCGAATTCTCATGAATATCAAAAAAAAAACCGCCCTGACCTCAACTGTGCGTAAGGGGAAGTCCAGCTCCGCCTCCTCCAGACCAGTGAAATCTGGTTAGTCTGCACACGCCCAAACCCCCAGGGGTACGTATCTATCCGCCAGACAGATGTTGAAAGATGTGATCATCGGAGAGTCCAGTAGACCTCTCCTTGTGGTCATCAGTGTGTATCTGATTAGCTTTCGCTTGCCTATTTCTTAGAAGATGCTTGAGAATGTTGTACTTGGCCTTTGACCGCATCTGTTCACCGACAGCATTACAGACCTCATCCCATCGCTGCCTGGCTAGAGTATCACTCTACGATTCAATCTCCTTATTGAGTAGAGCAATTTTTCTTCTGAGCCACTTGTTGAGTCGCTGCGTCCGCAATCTGATAAGTATGGAGTTCTTGGCATCAATGAGCCTTGCTAAGTGGCTGTTTATGCAATCCGTTCTAATATCCATGTGAACTAGCTTAGTGGCAGTTTTAACGTCTACTTTGAGCTGCTGGAGTAGCTGGCCAAGGTCATCGTAGTTATTTTCATCACGCTTTCGAACTTTCCGAAAGACATTTAAGTCAACTATTTTGAGAACCCGCGGCGGTGGTGCCTTAACCTCGAGGAAGGCCGACGCAATTAAATGGTCGCTCCCCAAGTTCTCACGCAAGTTCTGCCAGGCGGGGTGCTCCACGATTCTGACAAAAAACAGGTCCGGTGTGATGACCCTCAATACAGAATTGCCGACACGTGTAGGAAAGTTGCGATCAGTAACGAATAGCAGGTGAATATTATTAGTATGCTGCAGAAGCGCAATCCCCTTAACCGTGTTATGGATATAACTCCAAGTCTGATGGCGCGCATTGAAGTCTCCAACAACTGTCAATGGAGCCAAGCCGGCGATTTTCGAGGCTTTGCACAGAAGGACATGGAAGGTTTCCCGAGTGTTAGATGGTGAGATATAAACATATGTGTTCTACCATCCGATTCGGACGTACCTCGTGATACTCAAAACAGAACTCTTTGGAAACAATGGTGGGGACACCTAGATCTCCCTCACCCCAGCAGGCCGCAGAGCGATAACCCTGGAGGGCCACCTATGCTTTAAGGGTCTCTTGAAGAAGTAACAAGCTGGCTTATTCGCCTGTGAGCTAATGAACTTCTGCAAGGCTGCCTTCCACCTGAGGAAGTTCGCACGATTAGATTGTATTAATTCCTTATTTATACCTGTGCCATGATAGCTACTCAACTTTTGTTCCACCACTGCCTCAAAAGCTCTGGATGACAGAGCTGACCCCAGCGATTGCGTCCTTCACTTCACAAACCACCTTTGTGATTTCCTGCTTAAAGTCGCTGAACTTTTCGAAATCTACCGGAGGGTCAGCGGCCTTTCGCTTACCACCTCTAATTGCGCGTCTGCCTGTTCAACTTTCACTGCCACGTCCGGCATGCATTCACGCTGTCTGAGCTCCTCAATTAGAACTTCAATCTCCTCAAGCTCACTCCCGAGAGTTACATTCTCACGCTCAAACTGCTGTATCCTAGTTGTATCTTGCTCTGAAAGCTGGCGCCACGCGATAGTGCGAGACTCAAGTTGTTGGCCCACTCGATCAGCCCAGATAGCTTCTTGCTTAAATCGGGCACAGGAGGCCGACCGATTCCTCAAGCAAGAGCGGTGACCCACACCTCGCCCAGGGGTATCAGGTTCCCTGGTCAAACCCCTAGTTGAACCCAGACTCGGCAGCTTGCTGTGGCACGAACTCCCCACGCTGCTTGTATGCTCTTCTGCGTCATTGATTTCTACGCCGAGATATGCAAGGGACCTGGTACTTGCTTTTCCAGGCCCGATCCACCGTAGAATGCGCTCCTCCGCAGATGAAGTACGTCGGCTGGCATGCGTGATTTTCAGGAAGTGATCAAACTTTACAGTTCCGGAAGGTGATGACAGTAGAAGTGGGACGAACGTCCGAGCGATGCCCCAGCTTTCTGCAGGTTCGACAGGCGTCGATCTGTCGTCGGTAAAGGGTCCGCCAGATCATGGTCGTCTAACACATGACGTAGTTTGGAAGTTTCATTCGGTCGAAGAGTACGATTACCGTCGGCCGTTTGCTTGATGCGCCATACTCCAAGAACCTTCGGTTTTGTTACGTGCACAAAAATCTCGGCAATCCAGTCGTCAGAGAGGTCAGAGTGAATACTCAGAACAACTCCTCTGCACGTATCTCCAGGCGGCGGCACGTAAATTTTGACATCGTGGAGCTTCTCTCCCACCCGAATCCGCATCACTTTAGCGTAGTATTCCGGGTTCTTAGCGTGTGGCATGCTGATCACAAAATTGTTGTGCGTTTTTTTGGCACAAAGAATATTCTCCTGAGCCTGCGGCGGCTCGAGACAAGCAGCCATCATCACAGCTTGGGTAAGCTTCAGTCTACTGAGCTTGCGCACGTCCATGCATTCCTTGGGACGGACGACAATCTGGTAGTCATCTTCAGGCGATCGCGGTAGACGCAACGCGGCGATGAGTTTGTGTATCAACCCCTTAGTGTACACTGGGCGAGAGGCATTATAAACGGCACTGAGGCCAGGGCTGTCATCAGGCGTAAAATCCTGACGCCACTTCTTAGGTGAGTGGGTAGCAATTAATTCTGAAGCTTCATCTTCTTGTCTGGACATGTTTTCGCCGATGAACATGTCCTCGAGCAGCATCCTCTCGTCTCACTTGGCAAGCCAAGCCGAGCACCGCCGTGACACAGGACGAGAAACATAAATAAAAGGGGCGAAAACGTGGCCTACCCACGCAAATTGTGCATCCATTTGATTCTCAAAGTAAGCTGGTTCAGATGAGCCGAGAAAAAAAAACTGGTAGATCAGCAAGCTTCTGGCCAAAACCACTTTATAGAGTAGGAGACGATGCGACCGCGTCCGCCATGCGTCTCAATTCATTGCCGGACCCCAAACTTCAGGAACACCTTTGTCGCTTTTTGGCTGGAAGGTCAAACTTTCCGGCAATGCGAAATTGAGTGCTCTAAAAGCGGGCAGTTATGAAGGCGTGCTTACGTTGCCAAGAGAAGTTGTCTTTGGGATGACAATAAGGACCGTGAAAAATGCTGCTGGGATTCAATCCCGCGACCTTCGGGCTAGCAGTCGAGGGCCAATGCTACTAGACAACCATGGCGGAGGGTGTAAATAAGTAAACAATATTACACACTTAGCGAACTGAAACAAATTGAGGAAAACGACAAAGTAGTGCAGGAGCTTTTGTTTTACATGGCTTCGTTGTTTAAGTTATCGCTAACCTGTGCGCCATCGAGAAAAACTCCAAACACGAGTATTCTCCGAAGGAATCGTGCAAGCCCCACTACAAAGTATACAGCATGCAGGTGCGAGCATTAAGCAAAAACTCTGCTCGGCGAGGGCACACGTGAAAATAGATAAAGAAAGATAAAATATAGAGAAATAAAAGAAACAACAGCACAGTAAGATATAGACCAACACAATAAACAGATACGAAAAAAATGACAGTTTCCACCTAAATTGAGAATGGATGATATGCGAAGCACGAATGAGGAAGGCTGATATGTCTCTTAAGATTCACCACAACGGTACGGGGCGCATGGATTTAGTACGCGGTAGACACAAGTGGAAATGTTATGCGCACAGAGGTATCTTTATAAGATGCTAGTATAAGGTTCATACTTGCGTAACGACAGCACTACTAACGTTTGCAATACCAGCCCCAGCAGTGTTATGCATGTATATTATGCCGTACATCACTTTGATATCATGATTATCACATGTTTGTTTGCGCATGGCATTCGTGTTTGTCGTCCATTCACGTCACGTAATACCAAATTTGTTAAGTGAAACTTGCAAAACGTCCGTGAGCGCGCTATGGGCGTAGCATGTAGTCATATTTTACCTGACAGGAATATCTTGATTATCATGTTTGAATTGGTCACTTATCGTTGTCGTCGGTTCACGTCACGTAATACTAAGTTTGGTATATGTGAAGCTAGCGGAAGGGCCACGAGCGCATCATGAGCATGACACGTAGTTGTGTTCTTACATGGCACGTGCGGGCGTGTGAACAGCATCGTTCCTCGGTTACTTCAGAACATGCGTTTGTTCATGCAGATAACGGGATGCCTTCAAAACTGCGCTGCATTGAACACTGCAGCCGTCATCGCCCCGTGTGTGCCTACAGTTTGCGGACGCCAGCTGAACTACGTTGGACCGGACTTGCCTTGGCAACCTTCCTGGACCATGGCTTCATCGCACAAGTTCAGCTCACAGACGATGACATCACAATTTCCTGTACTTAAACAGACACCAACGGCCCGCTCCTTCTATTCGGCGTGAAAACAGCATGCATGGTTCTTCGGTTGCTTCAAAACTTGCCTTTGTTTATGCCGGTCAGTAATGACACTTTGTTATTTGCTAAGAAATCAAGCAATGCCTGTCTTCTACTTTTTCCATGCCAACAAGTGCTACTTATTTTGTTTGTGCAATCATTTGATGTTCGTGGTCAATTGTTTGTGCGATTAGGTGATATAAATCTAAACCCTGGCCCTTTTACTGGTGCTTCTGGCATTTCTGCCTAATACTGGCATTGACCCTAATATCTGGCATTGACCCTAATATCTGTGACTCGTCACGTACTGTGCACGTTGCTCGCTACGCTCGAGTGTTGGTTCGATTGATTGATATATGGGGTTTAACGTCCCAAAACCAGCATATAATTATGAGAGACGCCGTTATAGAAGGCTCCGGCAATTTCGACCTTCTGGGGTTCTTTAACGTGCACCCAAATCTGAGCACACGGGCCTACAACATTTCCGCCTCCATCGGAAATGCAGCCGCCGCAGCCGGGATTGCGGGTCCCGCGACCTGCGGGTCAGCAGCCGAGTACCTTAGCCACTAATCCACCGTGGCGGGGCAAGAGTGCTGCTTCCTAATCATTAGTTAACCCGCGATATCAGCGCTCTACCGCGCACTACGTCATAGGGATGCGCCACGGGCAATGGTTCAGTGCCTGCTACAGCAAACTCTGTTTTTTTTTCCTTTTTATCAATATAATGAGTATAATAACACAGCGAGATTAATTTGGTGCTGGAATTGATGCTTGCGATACCGATGTTGTTTTACTAACTGAAATATGGGTTTCTTCTAAGGTGATGAATACGGAAGTGTTTAACTGCAGTGAGTATTAACGTATTTTGCTTGGATAGAGGCCAAAAATGTGGCGGTGGTATTTGAACACCTGTTTCGGATCATTTTTGTTGCATCGCCCATTATTTCTCAAGTAACCTAGAACTATTCTTCGTTCAACTCTGTGTGCGTTTCAGGAAGTTTATTTTGGGCATATGTTACTCCTCCCTTCTCTTCAGGTTCAACTTTCCCTGATGAATTACATGACGCGCTTAACACGATCGCTGTACGCTTTCGCAACATTCTTATTCTTTTAACTGGGGACTTCAACTAGCCCACTATTGTCTGGAATAGTACAACGCCTTATCTTAGTTCTTTCTGTATTGAATTTAGCAAGTTTTTAATGACCCGCTTGGATCTGAACTTGTTACAGCTTGTCACCAAATTTTCTCGAACTACTTCAACCACAATCAGTATTTTAGATCTCGTTCTAACAAACGTATCACACTTTATTTCTTCAGTCTTGCATTTACCTAGCCTCAGTGATCCTTCCTTGCTTTATTATGATGTTGAGGTCCCTGTATACAAGCACACTAATCAGGTAAAGTACATTAGGGACTACAAACGGGCACACTTCAACGCCATCAACCATCAAATTTGAGGTGTGTATGTGAATCGCCTTGGTTCAATAAATTTTTGAAAAGACTGTCTAATAAAAAGAAACGTTTGTTGCCCTCTGAAAACTAGTTAAATAATAAGGTGCGTTGACATTCCTACTTTCTCGCGGCTGCCGAATACAAAGTTGCGTCAAAAAACGCAAAGGATACAATCCTCAACCACACTTTGGCTGCTATGCTGATTAACAATACGAAACAGTTCTGGAACGTAATTATTAAAAAGAAAACCACCACATTACTGCATACTACGCCTGACCGAGTTTCGTTTCCATCGGACGAATATGCTTCTGTTCTAAACAATGTCATTGCGGCGGCCTTTTCTAACGATGTTTCTTGTGATAATTGCGACTACCCTGTTTTTCATGCTCTGCTCATGGACCCAGTTGTTTTTTAGGCACCAGGCATTCAGAGCACAATACAAAATTTCCAACTCTCCTCTTCCTGTTGCGTTGGCAACACTAACTTCATTTTTTTATTAACACCAAGTCGTATTGTTTCATAATTCTTACTAAATTGTTGTAACAATCTCTTGAAAGAGGTTGTATTCCAAGTGATTGGAAAGTTGGGTGGGTGATTCCTCTGCACAAGTGTGGAAATAAACATTGCCCTGACAACTTTCGTCCCATTTTCCTCACAAGTATACCGTGTAAAGTCATGGAGCACGTCATATACTCTCATCTCGTCTCGTTTTTAGAGTCAAGTTCGTTTTTCAGCACAGCCAAGCACGGATTCCGTATGTAATTTTCATGCGATACCCAGCTCTTATGTTTCACACATGACCTTCACTGCATCTGCGATCGCGGATTCCACGCAGAGTGCATATACTTAGATTTTTCAAAAGTGTTCGACAAAGTCTCACATGGGCTGCTAGTTCTTAAGTTACGTCATCTTAACATTGACACTAATGTACTTGCATGGTTGATTTGCTTTGTTTTAAACCGTTCCCAATTTGTAATAGCCCATAATTTTGATTCACATTTCTTACCTGTCCGTTCTACCGTGCCTCAGGGGTCCGTTCTCGGGACCCTCCTTTTTCTCATCTATATAAATGACTTGCCGAATAATAGTTGTTCTCCAATAAATCTCTTTGCTGATTACTGTGTTATTTAGCTAAAAATCATGACAGTAACAGCGTCTCTTACCTTCAATCAGACATTAACAAGGTTTTCGCTTGGTGTAACACTTGAAGTATGAAACTAAACACTAATAGGTGCAAGCAAGTGCGCATTTCTCGAAATTCAAACGAACCTCCTACTTACCACATTAACAATGTTGCTCTTGAAACAGTGTTCACTTATAAGTACCTCGGCGTCCACATTTCTTCTAACCTGTCTTGAAAAACTTCTATCGATCATATCATACTTAACGCCAACCGCATGCTTGGGTATCTCCACAGAAACTTTTCTAATCCACCCCGTTCCATAAAATTACTACTTTATAAGACACTGGTTTGCTCAAAATTAGAATATTCTGCATCTGTCTAGAG
This sequence comes from Rhipicephalus microplus, assembly GCF_043290135.1. Taxonomy (NCBI): domain Eukaryota; kingdom Metazoa; phylum Arthropoda; class Arachnida; order Ixodida; family Ixodidae; genus Rhipicephalus; species Rhipicephalus microplus. Next base: position 15,363,902 of record NC_134710.1, read on the forward strand.
CCGTGGCATTGATTCACTACATTCTGATATGGAAACTGTGCAAAACCGGGCTTGTCGGTTCATACTCTCTATCAGCAAACAAGTAACGTAACCGCTATGAAATGAAGTTTATCCCTCCCTCAGCTTTTTTATTGCAGGTCTGCAGCTTTATTATGTCTTTTTCAAGAAATGTACTATAATAGCTACCTGAAAAAAAAGTTTCTCACATATTTTTCATATATATCAGCTCGCATTGATCACCGCGAGAAAGTTGCAATTCCATCATGTCATACTGAATATTTTCATAACTCATTCACACCCAGAGTTTATGTCAATTGGAATGGCCTTCCCCTCAACAACGCTGACATAACTGATATCAATTTATTCCGTGAAACACTTGCTATTTGGTGAATATAATTATCTTTGTTACTGTTTGTGTAATATCTTTCTTTGTCAAAGTTGTTCTTTTGTAATCCTACTGCAGCTACTTGTCTATATTTCTCTTGATGTGAGTTTTTGCCATCCACTTTGTAGTTTTCTTTCCTTTATGCTTTCATGGTTTTTCTGTATTCTTATGTATCCCCACTGTAACCTATAATTCCTTCGGGCCCTGAGGGTAGAATAAATGAATAAATAAATACCTTCGTCAATTATTCACGTCACTAAATACCAACCTTGGTATATGTGAAGCTAGCGAAATGGCCAAAACCGCATCATGAGCGTAGCATGCATTCATGTCTTGCATGACAGGGATGTTATGATTAGAATGTTTGGACACGTCATTTACCTCCGGCGTATATTCACGTCACGTGATATCAAAATTGGTATATGTGAAGCTAACGAAACGTCCGCGTGTGCATCATGAGCGTGCCATGTAGTAATGTTCTTACAGGATACGCATGTAATCATTATCATGTTTGCACCAGTCATTCACCTTGGCCACCCATTCACGTCGCTTAATACCGAATTTGCTAAATGTGAAGCTAGCGAAACGGCCGATAGCGCATCATGTAGTCATGTTCTTACATGACGCGCATATCATGATTTCCACGGTAAGGCCTGCCACTTATATTTCCCATGCAGTAATTTCATACCATACCAGTTTTGCAATATGTCATGTGAACGAAACCAACGCAAGAGCAGCAAGACCATGACAAGCATGGCACGGCATTTATCACATACATGTCATGATTTTGATGTTATGACAAGCTTCTTATGCTCTTCACACAGTCATGTTACGCCATAAAACTTTGGTATGTTTCCCACCGTGAAAACAGCCAAAAGATCTTGAAATTGTAGATAGATAGATAGATAGATAGATAGATAGATAGATAGATAGATAGATAGATAGATAGATAGATAGATAGATAGATAGATAGATAGATAGATAGATAGATAGATAGATAGATAGATAGGTAGATAGATAGATAGATAGATAGATAGATAGATAGATAGATACGCTCGAAGTCGCCAATGTTCACTAAGAAATGCTTCGCATTAAAAGATATAAAAGAAACAAAGCGAAAAAGAAAAAAAAAGAAAAAAATCACGAATAATTACAAATACAGCCTGATTCAAATACTGAGCGCAGCTTTATAGGTGTTTTAACGTTGCGATAACGTAAGGCCAATGCTTTTGCATCAGCGGTGTGCCCCTGTGCGGCAGCGCCAGATGACGCAATTTCACCAGTTTATGGTTTAGAAAAAAAAATGGGTGAGACTACTCTGTAAAGAGGTTTACAGTTTACATTAGGAGGAAAATGCCGCTAGTAGCGTGACTGAATCGAACAATTTCGTGGAGCCTGTTTCACGTCAACTGCCACACACGGAGCGTAGCCTGACTTGACCACAGTAGGTATCGTTCAAAATAGCAAACGCACGGCGACGCGCGCCAGTGTTGCGCCGTGAGTGGTGGTGGTGGTATTAGTGGTTAGGAGAGCAATAAGGAACCTAATTTCTGCAGCCCGGCCGGGAGCACAGCGCAGTGCATATGGCCGGGAAACCTGTTAACTCACCGCTGTCGTTCGCGCCTTGTCACACTCTCCTCGCTATCAACTTCGTCTTCATTCTTCCGCTGCACTCCGTGTTCGCTCTCTTTCGTCTTTGTTCACTCTGCCGGCTACGCGTGGGCGCAACTAGACCACTGTATGCTACCTGTGACGTTGCCTTTACTTTCACAGAAGCATTCTTCAGATGTGTACAAACATTTATTACGGGACCAATGAAGGACAATAATACAATTTACTGTTTACACAGCCTAATACAATTCACTCTTCATTGAGGACGTTTTCTATATTTCTTCCGAGCACCAAGCTGAGCCGCGCAAGGCGTTGTTAGCATTTGAATCGTGACAGCGTCTGACTCACGCAGTATCACAGCACCGTGGCAACTTAACAAACCGCTCTCTTTGCTCACCCACCCTTCGAATCCCGTTTCCTCTCAGTTGCTCATTTGACCAATGGATATTTAGTTTAAGAACTTGTGCATTCAGTGAGCACAGCAGATAAAAACGCAAAAGAAAGGAACAGGTACACGAGCACGCGCTGCTTAGGTGTCACTTTCTGTTGCGTTTGTTCCGCTTCCTATGCTGAGACACACATGTGCAACACCCGCCAACGAACCCCCAAATTTCTGCGTTGAACAGTTGAAGTACCCTTCGAAATACATCTCAATCTCGTTAAATACAGTGTGATTTGTCTTATGGAAGTGCGGCTTTCGGTCCCACGAAAAGCGATAAAATATTACCGCGACGGTAACGCCCCCCCCCCCCGAACTACGCATTTATTGTCCTATATCGGTGGCGTCCTCAAACTTTGACCACAGACGTGGGACATAGCCCTCCGAAACCAACGAAAACGAAAATTTTGGTTACCACCACCGTCAGAAGTACCCTTGCATTTTATCTCCAATGTCAATCATTTCTGTTTCTTCAATCAGTCTTCACGATTGATATGTAAACGTCGATTTTCGCTCTACAACCCGTCCCCGACAATAATGGCGTAACACTGGTTTTTTATATGTTTCTTCAAATTTTTCAAACTTATTCTTGTGTTATAGGTGCATCTAATGACTACATGAACCTTGTTTATTGGCCTCATTCATTTGATGTTTGCGGCAACCAAAGACATCACATCCCTCTTTGCTTCTCACAAGGCAATAAGACACCTCAAAGCATGTAGAGTACGCTGAGGGGCCTCCTTATTGTTACAATTTGCGTGCCCTAGCACCTTTCCCACTACTACAACACTAGTTGTGGGCTGGTATTCACAAGGACATCTTACCCTAAAAATGTTTGTAAGATAATATTTCAGGCAATCCCGATGCGGGACTTATCATTTCCGAGGCCGGCCGACCAATAGGAAAGCACGATTATGATGTTACTTGTGCAATCCAGGGCACCAGCTATATACTGAGCTGACACGTGGGTGACGATGAAACAATACTGCGGAGCGAGACAGCAATCTGCATAATTCAACGCATCCCCTGCAGTGGTCTAGTTGTGATGCTCCAATGCTGAAGGTCGCAGGAACGAATCCCGGCCACGGCGGCCGATTTTCTACGAAGGCAAAATTTTAAGGGATGATTATCATTTCCTCAGCCCTTCACTACACCGTTCCTAATATTCAAATTGTGTTTTTGCCCTTAAAATCCCCATATTTGTATATAATTCAACACGTACATATCCAAACCCTGTGAACCCTAAAACATGCAAGAGCTGTATACATTCATGCGAGAAGCGTAAGAACGTGTCTCTCTATCTCTCTGCACTGTGCATACAACTTTGAAGGACACAAGCTAATATTTACCATAACAGTGGCAGCAAAACAGCGACACCGATTTCGGCCTGTTTTACCAGAATTCCTCATTCGTCTTACAACGATAACGCGGTTGTGTACCCCTCCCTCCAAACTTCACAGGCGGACTTTTCGCAATATTCTGGAAAGTGCCTGGCCTAGCAAAATTAAAAGTTAAACTTTTTCAGGAACACTAAGTGAACACAAATAAATATAATCTGTTCTTTTGAGAAACTGTTGTATTTAAGCTCGCAAAGAACCTGGCACGCTCATTAGTGCCCCGAGGCACTCATTTATGCGCAGACATCGGCACGATTAATAGAGCAAGAAATTGTTAATCAGTGTAACTGATATTATCGCTACAAAACCTGGAAAACCCCTTCTCACCCAGAAAAAAAATAAAGTGCAGCTTTTTCCTTTCTAGCTGCCTCGCATTAAAATCGAGACCGGGAAGTTCCCGGTATAATGAACTCATGCGGTGCCTTGGGACTCGCCTGCCCCAGGATGAAGGACAAGCAACGTTTTTTTTTGCTTTTTGAGTCAAGTAAAGTTTGCTAAGGCGTCCCTTCCGTCTCGATGGTTCTGCCAGTGGCCGAGAGAGAAACGTGTCATGCTACGGATAACTTGGTGCTTGCGTGGGCTTAGAAAAAAACATGCTGCACTTTTTGAGCATAACTGTTCGCACAGATTGTGAACAGCCACCAGGGATAATATTCCATCAAAAAACAACAAGGTAAAAACAAAGACAAAGCAAGGAACGAGCAGTACAGCGCTGTGTGGTGTTCTGCAGGTCCTCTGTTTCACACTCGTTTTCACAGGTCTGTCATCCGGATTGAGGATCTTTAGCCTACTAGTGAACAAGTTTATCTTGTCAGAGTTAGCTTATTTATGTGTTCAAAGCATGATGCGAGTTTATAAGGCACGATGGAGTGAATGCCTCCGCAAATTTCAACCATCTGAGGGTATTTAAGGCACGTCAAAACCTAAACAAGGAGGCGTTTTCAACTAAATAAAAAATGTGGCCGGAATCAAACCCACGCCCTTCGAGTGAGCAGCCAAGCACCGTGACTGCTGCGTCATTGAGGTGGTTCACCTGGTTTAATTATCTATAATGATAAAATTGTTCAAATTTAGGCTTATTTAGGGGCTACAGATGGGCAAGACCATGTTGAAAAACGGCGGATTGAGGCCCAAGTGCGTGGTGCTAGAACTGCGTGACAAAATTAGGGAAGATGTATGTATATGTAGTCTCTTAACCTTCGTCCTGTTTGCTTTGCACTGTTGTTCAAATGACGAGAATTTCAGCTAAATCGACCGGTTCACAATTCTTCTTTGGTTTATTCCTAGATTTTGACCAAGAACTGGCCTTTGTAAGGAGTAGAAATATGTAGCACACCATACACTGTTGGATATCTTAATTTGTAAAACTAATTTCATAGAAATTGGAGAACGAAACGGCTTTTGTAAGTGCGAAACTTTTGTAAGTGCATGTTCTTTGGCTCTACAACACCTCAAAAGTTATGAAAGTCCCCGTCAAGATAAGTACGTGTTCTGTGTGTGTGAGAGAGAGAGAGGGGGGAATCTAGTGAGCAGAGAAAAAAGTAATCTTGAATCAATCAATCAGTCAGTTAATCAATCGGTTTTTATTATTACGAAAAGAGAATTGTTACATAATATAAAATATACAGGCGAGGATGCCAAAGTATTAAACTGCAAAAAGACCTTCTGTCATGGTTACAAGTAGATCAAACAAGAATTAGTAGCAGCTTGAATCATAAAAACATATCTAGCAATACATTCATGAAAAAGAAAATAAAAAATGCGTAGAATCCAAGTGTACAAAATGTGATGAGTACAATATACAGCCATACGGTTCTGGTAAACTTTAAAAAAAGAAAGCGACATCATAAATTTATTAAGTATTTTTTTCACGACATCTTGATCGAAGTTGAAAAAACTTTGCAATTAAGTGATGAGGGTAAAGCATTCAATAAAGAGATGACACCGAAGTGTGAAAATTATTTACCATAGTTAGTATAAACTTTAGAATACAAAAAGTTATTGTTAGCTGAAATCCTAGTCGTGTTAGATCTAGTTTAAAGCTCAGAATCAATGAAAGTAGTAGAAAGTTTATTTAACTACTTGTGCAGAAACACAAATAAATTAAACCCAAAGAAGTGGCAAGCATTTAACATGTTATTGTCGTAAATGAGCTGAGTGGCGTTACTGTCGCAAGGACATATGAAAATAACGCGATGGGCACAATTTTGTAAATGCTGTATGAATGAAAGGTAACACTGATAAGTATTTCCCCGTTAAACAACTTCATAAGTAATGTGAGAATGAATGAAAGCGAGGTACGTAGACAGGAGTGCATGTAAATTGTGAGTAAAATGGGAGCGAGCTTTAAATAGTGCGCGAATGCCGAGTGGTGTCATTTTCCTAACGTGAGCAATATAGAGATTGAATTAGAGCTTAGCATCGATGCGGACACCAAGAAATGGTACTATGTCACTGATACCAATGAAATGACAGTCATTTGCGATCACTGGTGAGGAAGGTAACTTATGGCGACGTCATTTAAAAACCATGAACTTAGACTTACTTGGATTTATAAGTAGATGATTGTCATGGCATCACTTAGACAAGCTAGGAATTACATCATTTATTTATTAGTGAGAGTATTATTGCATCTAGCAACAAAAGAAAAGGTAGCATCATCTACATATAAAGCGCAGTGAGCCATAAGTAAAACATCAGGAAGGTAATTACTATAAATTAAAAAAGTAATTATAGTATAAATAAAAAGTACAAACTAAAAAAATAAGTAATATAAATTAAAAAAAACTTTTGTGCAGTTGACTGGCATTCTTCGTGCTATACTTCATCCTTCCTAGGAGAAGCGTGGTATGCCCTAGAAGAATATTGCGGAATATTTTATGCGGTTGCTCACGACGATGAAGAACATAAGCCTGAAGCGGGTATGCGACACAGTTGGATAGGTGAACATGAACAAGCTTTTTTAATGGGTTGCACCATTGGCCGAACCACCCTCTACACGGTTCGCACCGTATGGCGCCTGGTTCTTCTTTTGATGTTCTAAAACGCTTTTTTTTTACTCTAATTAGCACGATTCTTTCCCCCACATCAATCCTGTCTGAGGCAAGATTTGAAGTGAATTTCAAACACCGGCCTCGCTCAGTGGTATAAATACTGAGCTGGTACGTAACAGGCCTGGGTTCGAATTCCGAAGTGACTTTGATGTGTTTAATTACTGAGTTTTTTTATTTCTTGTGATATTGTTTCCAGAAACCGGCGGCGGACAACTACGTCGGCGCACGTACGTGACCTGTTTTCTGATCTCATAGCAGCTTTCACTGTAAAACTTGAGAAATGAACCAAAGCGAGGATGGACTACAAACGTAATTACACACAGTACAATTTCAAGAGACTAATCAAATGCGCTAATTTATGACCTTAGTACGCTTTATCCGACATCTCAGGGAGCCCCGCCGCTTGGGTCTACTTGCCAAAGTACTCGGCTGCTGACCCGCAGGTCGCAGAATCGAATCCTGCCTGCGGCGGCTCCATTTTTAATGGAGGCGAAAATGCTGTAGGCACGTGTGGTCAGATTTGGGTGCACGTTAAAGAACCCCAGGTAGTAGAAATTTCTGGAGCCCTCCACTACAGGGTCTAAGATAATCACATGGTGGTCTTGAGACGCTAAACCCCACATATCAATCAACATCTCAGCGAAGTTTTGGCGAAGCCAGGCACCTTGTCAGCAAGCCCCGAAGAAAACAAAACGCGCTTGCTGAAACCAGCTTTGTAAAGCATGCATCGGCCTCTTGCAAATTTATTTATTTATTTATTCATTTATTTTCAATACTGCCAGTCTCATTCCGAGACCATAACAGGTGGGCGTACAGAGTGTACATGCAGGTGGTACATTGATTGATATGTGGGGTTTAACGTCCCAAAACCACTATATGATTATGAGAGACGCCGTAGTGGAGGGCTCCGGAAATTTAGACCACCTGGGGTTCTTTAACGTGCACCCAAGTCTGAGCACACGGGCCTACAACATTTCCGCCTCCATCGGAAATGCAGCCGCCGCAGCCGGGATTTGAACCCGCGCCCTGCGGGTCAGCAGCCGAGTGCCTTAGCCACTAGACCACCGCGGCGGGGCTGCAGGTGGTACATTAACAGCGCAGAAAACAGAAACAGGAATGTAGTGAAATGACAGTCATCACAAAGTATAAGAGCGAAAAATATACAAATTGTTTACATCTGCAAAGACAAAGAAACCATCACCAACACAAGAGAAATTTTGCATGAAGTGGTACACAGGCGAACAAATAGCAAACTTCCAAACACTCCAGTTAACACTTGTACACTCCACTAATACGCTTTTACCGGTAGCGCAATGCTTCTGATAATGCGAGTATTGCCGTACTAAGAGAACATATTTTCTAATTTTAGTGCAAAGTCGGATACCGATTTCGCACTAGTTATGGAGGAATCCAAACAGTTCTATTCCCTTATGGCAAGTGAAAAAAAGGAATGCTTGAACGTGTCATTGCGGTAAGAGTACTCTTTCAGTGTGTGTGAATGTTTGTGTCTAATAACGCGGGAGTCTGACGGACGGATGTACAATGATGGGTCAATTTTATAATTGTTGCGGAGTAGCTGAAAAAGCAATTTAAGGCGCGCTTGTTTTGCTCGAATCGCAAGTGTTTGGAGGCCAGAGCTTGCTAACATATTTGTAGGAGAATTAGTGCGCTTATATTTGTTGCAGATGAATCTTGCTGCCTTCCTCTGAACATTTTCTAGCTTTTGAATGTTAGTTACTGTATAAGGAAACCATACTGTGTTAGCATATTCTAATACCGGTCTTACGTAAGTAGTATAGGCTAAAAGCTTGGTTCAGTGAGGGGCCAACCGAAGGCATCTGCGAAGATAAAAGAGCCTGCGCAGAGCAACTGAAGTAATGTTAGAAATGTGCGCATCCCATCTGAGGTTTGACGTTATCGTGACGCCTAAATATTTGTGCGCATTCACTTTTTCAAGCCTTGTGCCTTTAATGCTGTAGTCATACTGGATAGCTTCTTTTTTTTCGGGTTATCGTCATGCACACTGTTTTTTTAGGGTTAATCGACATTTGCCACATGTCGCGCCGGTTGGAAAGATGGTGTAAAGAATCGCTTAGCGCAAGGTGATCTGAATGACTGTTAATTTCTTTGTAAATAATGCAGTCGTCGGCGAAAAGACGAATGGTGCAAGAGATACTGTCTGTGATATCGTTAATAAAAACAAGAAATAACAAAGGCCCCAAAACGGAGCCTTAGGCATAAGTAGGCATAAGTAAGAAATATAGGCATAAGTAGGAAAAGTCGCACATGAATCGACTCACTCAGACTCCGGTCTTGGCATGAGGGTGTCGAAATGAGTGCGGGCGAGTACCACCTTTGATTGTTGACCCATGGTTTTATTTGCTGATACGCTCTAGCATTCGGCGTTATATTGACTTAAGCTTGTCTCTTCACAGATACCTCAGCAATGTGCTACCTCAAATTCGTTGATCAGAGGCATTCTGTAGGGCGAGGACAGGCGGCACCATGAGTTTGTCCCGCAAACTGTTTCAGGGGAAGTTCTCAATAAATTAATCTCGTGCGAGTCGCGTATCTCTAAAATATATTTACTGGGATAAACCAGTGATACCTTATATTTCAAGAAGCAGAACGGTGCTAGTTGTATGGTAGAGCACCGTTTACGTTGACGTATTGGTGTTAAAGGTACCACCAAGTGCCCAGTATATGAACTCGTAAGACTCCACTGACTGCCCGTCACATTGACTCAAGCAAGACCTGCTTTGCTTTTAAATATGAAGCATTTCTTAGCGAACTTCACCGACTTTGACCATATCCATCCATCCATCCATCCATCCATCCATCCATCCATCCATCCATCCATCCATCCACCCATCCATCCGTCCGTCCGTCCGTCCGTCCGTCCGTCCGTCCGTCCATCCATCCATCCATCCATCTATCTATCTATCTATCTATCTATCTATCTATCTATCTATCTATCTATCTATCTATCTATCTATCTATCTATCTATCTATCTATCTATCTATCCGCCTACGACATTTAGCTCTCCTGGGGTGCTATGCAGTCTCGCGCACACGGGATCTCGCGCACACGGGATCTTCCCGAGCTCCGATGAAACTCCCTTATGAATGAGCCAACAGTACGAAAAAGTCAAATCCACCCCTCAGCGTGCTGCGTTTCATTGGTTACGATAGAAGCCCTCGTCGCGTCAAGGACGGTTGACTAAGTTGAGCGGTGTTTTCAAATCAGAGGCATCTTTGTCTCATTTGTTTGTCGTTCTACTGAGTACAGATCGCACCCATGCAATAAAATGTCAGGAACATTTCGTGGTGACGTTTTTTTTAAAAACTATAGTCTTTCTTGGGGACCTTCGACACAAAAATTTTAGTCTGTATGTCTGTCTCTACATTTGTCTGTTTTTCTGCCCTTAACGGTACCCTAAAAGGCACCAAAGTGGCCAAACGGTACTCCGTATGGCGGACCCCATCTGCAGCGCCCACCAATATTGCTCAAGATTCAGCGCTCGTACTTGTGCGATTGTCAATTAAAAAGCAATGATTGCACATATCTGAGGTACCATTACAACACGCCATTATTCTGTATGTGTGTCTCTTACTAGAAACAACATACATAAGTAATCCTGAGGACCGTAGCGTTTACCACGTTGAGCTGACCATGCAACGCTTGCACGAAAAGGCTAGTGTATCCAACGATGTGCTAAGACGACACGGTGGTGGTACCTACCCATCGCCTTCCGTTCTACACCTTATCACCTGCGAGACGGGTGCACAGGGCACGCGCGCTTCGTTTTCTAAGATAACTGCTAGATAGCGCTTATGTGTCACGTGTGCAAGATAACTGGCAGATAGTGCATATGTGTCACGTGTGACGTGACGTGATGTGCTCCTTCGCCTCCGCTGCGCGCTCTAGGCAATTAACTTACGAAGTTGTCAAGCTTGTTCACAACATCGCAGAAACAGGCCACGAGGTCAAGTTTCAGAGGCTTCCTGGCCATTGTGGGATCAGTGGCAATGATTCCGCAGACAACGCGCATCACACATCGCACCAAGAAGAGCACACTCTTCCGATTCCTTTGTCAAGGACTGACGCTGCAAAGCAACTTCGTCACCTGGCACGTAGTCTGAGTCTGCAGGAGTGGAACACCCCAAGCATAAGACATACGAGACTATACCAAATAAATCCTCGACTGGAACTTCGACCTCCATCTGGACTTCGTCAACGTGAAGCTTCACTTCCTTGTCGCCTTTGGTTGGGGGTTGCCTTCACAAAAGCATATAGAACCCTCATCGGACTGACCGACAATGCGGAATGCGACGTCTGCTGCACCAAAGAAGACGTTGACCATCTGATATGCCATTGCCTTCGATTTGCTTCTGAAAGACAGAAACTTTCGGACACATTACGACAATTGGACGATCGGCCACTCTCTGTGCAGATGCTACTGGAACACCGTCATCGCCTTTTGTCGGCTCAAAAAGCAGTCAAAGCTGTCTTGTGCTTTTTGAGGACTATAGGCCTACGTGACCACCTTTAACTTTTGTGTAGTGCCGCCGCTGCATACGCGCCATCCGATTGACTGACAATCCTCTCTTTCTTGTCTTTTCTCTCTCTCTCTTTCTTCTCTTTCCTCTCTCTCTCTCTCATCTTTATGCCCCCTTCCCATTCCCCCAGCGTAGGGCAGCAAACCGGGCATGTGCCTGGTTAACCTCCCTGCCTTCCCTCTTGTTGTTTATCCCCCCCCCCCCTCTAGGCATTCTAACGTAGCGCCCACAGAATGCCATTCACCGATTTTCTTGCGCAGAACATCAAATAAATGTTTTGTTCACTCTCTGCAGACGCAAGACTATCGTCTTTCGACGAAATTTGCAGCGTAACATGCAGATACGGGACCAACTTTTTTTAGATGCACTGGGTGTATAAATTTATTTTGAAGCTTTTATTGCCTGCACTGTCCCTTTTAGAACGATCAGCAATGTGACTTCTGAGATCAGCACCGGCCTAGCGTCTTACAACATCGTGATGACAGCTGAACCCGAGGCCACGGGTCAACCATCATCTTCAACCTGTACATTCTCGCGCGCTGCTCGGCTAGTGCGCGTCTTTTTTGTTGTCATGACCCACTAGCACCCAAGCACGTGCGGCCGGCTAATTAGCTAATAAAGGCGAAGCTCCTAAAGCCGTGGGTCTGTCCCACCTGGCTCGTGGTACGTGACCGCCCAGTTCAATGACTCTCAGCAGGTGTGGATTGACAGACAGACAGACGGACGGAGGAACGGACAGACAGGCAGACAGACAGACAGATAATTCACATTTTACCAATAAAACCCTCTGAGGCTTCGGCCCACTCATCATTATTCACTCCGTGGATATGCTGTGATTTTTGGAGGGCTGGGCGGTATACTTGTTAAGTCAGGACATGCTATGACCACGGTAAATACGCCAATTTATGGTAAGAAAGAGGCAATAACGCAACATTAAGACCGAGCTAATGAAGCGATGTAAAGATAGAACTGGGCTAACTGAAGCACGCTACTTCATGAGCTAACTAAACTATAGTAATTAATGCGACCTAATTCATGAGCAAGCTAAGTTAAACCATGCTAATTAGCTCCTACTAATGTGACGGCAAATAGTAAACTGCTAATAAGGATTACGTTTATTAGCTCCACACTGATCATGTCCTTCCTAATTGCGCCTGAGATAATTGCTTTTTAACTGTTGCCTTATCGATCAGGTCAAGACAGCTCAGTGCAATGGTCGTTAAGCCTAAGCCAATTAGTACATAAAATTAAGACAGAGCTGATGCGGTCTTCACTTCGAAGCCGACAAAGCACATGAGTAGAGGACCTACTTAAGAAGCTGCAAAATGCTGCCCTGTCGCGGTGGTTTAGTGGCTAAGGTACTCGGCTGCTGACCCGCAGGTTGCGGGATCAAATCCCGGCTGCGGCGGCTGCATTTTCGATGGAGGCGGAAATGTTGTAGGCCCGTGTGCTCAGATTTGGGTGCACAATAAAGAAACCCAGGTGGTAGAAATTTCCGGAGCCCTCCACAACGGCGTCTCTCATAATCATATGGTGGTTTTGGGACGTTAAATTCCACATATCAATCAATCAAAGCTGCAAAAAGCTAGGTTATCACATGCTCCTGTATGGCTCCAGCCTTGCACAAGAAGTGCAAGCTCACCAAATTATTTTATATGCAAAGAAGTTGCCGCTTAGCGCTAACCGCATCAAACGCTAGACAATCAGACCTGCACCATCACATTCACGAGTTGAACTTGAGCCTTCTCAGAATCAACGAGTTTGTATCCGAGTTCACGCGTCAATCAGTTTGATTCCCAGAAGCGCATGCGAAAATCGGGTACGCCCACGACATTTGCTCTTGCCGATAAGCAGTGTTCACGTCGAGCGGCGCGATTAATCTATCAGCTTTATTGTGCAGACTATGCACACACGCACGCACAAGCATATGTGATATCGCCACACGGATACGATATATCGCATTCAATTTCACCGCACTCACGACGCATTTAATCACAACTGCGTTGACGCCATGATGAGAGCGCCCCTGGTGACCACCTGTCCTTGTATTTATCTGCAATATTTGATAGAAGCGAAACGAGCAGCACGAGAGTGCTGCGTGTGCACCCTTGCTGCCATCGAAAGTGGAAATTTCCATGCTACAGGTGGAACGAAAGAACTTGTTCGAAAGAAGACAAACGCCCACGAACGAACACGCCTGTGGGAGGCTCGTGTTGAGTTGGCAAAAAAATAGCGCTACAATTACGCTGATGTCGCTGCACTGTTAAAATGTTGATGGAGTGGCGGCGCTTGCGCATTCACCCGCTGTTTCTTCGCTAACCACCGCAAGTGTCTCGCATGCGTTTACAACGCAACGCGCGTTCTTGTAGCCATTTTTATCAACGCTGCTATCACACGCTCCACACTGTCTTCCTACCATAGCCGCCGCTGAGCGAGCTCGGAGCAAACTCGTCTGCCCGAGAAGCTCCGGCCATCCTGCATAGCACACCTGGCCTTTCAGATAACCTGATCTGCACCTAAATTGGTATAGTGTGCTATGACTGAAGAGCGTAACTGACTCGTCATAACATAAATATCATGAGTCTCATTCCAAGAATGTTAAAATTTACATGCCATGATCTTGCTGGTCCTGCTGAAGCTTCCTTCACATGACATATCGCAAAACTGGTATGGTATGACATAACTGCATGGTGAACATAGCCGATTGGTTTTCACATGGAAATCATGACACGCGTGTCATGTAAGAACATGAATACATGTCACGCTCATGATGCGCTCGCAGTCCTTTCGCTAGCTTCACATACACCAAATTTGATATTACGTGAGGTCAATGTGATTTTTTTTATTATTTTATGGGGTTTAACGTCCCAAACCATCATATGATTATGAGATACGCCGTTTTAGAGGGCTCCGGAAATTTCGACCTCCAGGGGTTCTTTAACATGCGCACAAATCTGAGCACACGGGCCTACAACGTTTTCGCCTCCATCGGAAATGCAGCCGCCGCAGCCGGTACGACTGGTGGAAACACTGTAATCATGACAAGCGTATCATGTAAAACATGACTACATGCCACGCGCATGATGAGCCCGCATTCGTTTCACTAGCTTCACGTACACCAAATTTGATATTACGAAAGTGAATAGATGATGAAGGTAAATGACCGGTGCAAACATAATTATCTGGACATGCGCGTCATGTAAAACCGTGACAACATGCCAGGCTTACGCAGGACGCACTCGCGGTCGTTTTGCTAGCTTAAATTACACCAAATTCCATATTACGTGACGTGAATGGGCGATTAAGGTATATGACTGGTGCGAATATGATAATAATAACATGGGTGTTATGCGAAACATGACTACATGTCGTGCATTATGCACTCGGGATGATTTCGCTAGCTTGCATATACCAAGTTTGGTATTACGTGACTTTATTGAATGATGAAGGTAGATGACAGGTGCAAACGTGGTAATCATGAGCTGCGTATGATGTAAAGAACATCACTGCATGCCGCATGCCACGCTGAAGATGCACTCACGGCCGTTTCGCTATATAGCTTCACATATACTTAAGTTGGTAGTACTAAAGTTGGTCACATATACTAAAGCTGCAGGGCTACTTTAAAGCACTCGCATGATGGTGTCTCGTGCCGTCCTTTGCCGAACGCCGGCTCGCAGTCACACTCAGCTACCTATCCACAACACCCCTTCGCTATTAATGAATACTAAACTGCAGGCGGCCATACGATCTCCTTTTTGTATCTCTCTCTCGTTTTGTTTCTCTATGTTTCTGTATTGCATTCTTTTTTCCCTGTAAATTTTTCGTGCTGCCTCGCTCATACCGACGAAATCGTATCGTTTCCACAAATTTTTAGTAACCGGACCTTAAAAGCCGAATGGTCTCGACGTTCACTTTCGGGTCATCAATACGCCGGTTCAAATCCCCCTTAGAAAATTTATTGTGCTTCAACTAATCATTCCTCTCTCTCTCAGCTCCTCATATCTCCTCCTATTCACTTCATTGCTCCCTTCTCTAAGCAGAGGTCTCACCTCCCTCTTTTCCGAGTCTTTGCCTCCATGCTTTACTAGGAGTGCTATTTACATGTGTGTTTTACAAGGAGTACTCTTTCCCACACCCCGGCTCCAACCTCTTTTCTCGGCACTATTTTTGGCATCACTCTCTCCTGTTTTCATACCTTCATTTTCCCTTGTTTTCTGATGTACTTCGTAGCGGCGCTGCCCAACTCCTGTGGCGCATACAAGCCTGAGTTTCTGCGCACACCCTGTGGTGGACGCCAACACTACGCATTCTATGCGTACATTGCGCGATTAGTTGAGCGGAGTAGAAAATACTACGCACACACTACTCGAAGACTCAAATAGCTGCGCGAATAAACATAGAATTAGTTGTACAGTGAAATTATAGAGAGTTGGTTGGGTTCATATAAATGAATTTTGCACAATTCAGCACGCACATAACAGGTGAGTATTCGAGGAAAGAAGACAAACGTCCTCGTCTGTTGTACGCGCACTGAACTGTTACCAAAACGTAATTTTCTGTACAGCTATACAACATTTTCTTACATCCGTCTATGCCACCGCCCCCCTACCGTTGTCCCGCTTTGGTGTCCGCAGGATATGGTTAACTTACTCAAGTAAAACAAGAACGATGTAAAAGAAAGCGGTTTTATTGAATGCGGTTCCCGCGCACGCAGAAGCAACTAACCACAATTGACTGAGATAAAGCAAAAATAACAAAAAAGTAAAAAAAAGTTCTCAAAGTTCTCTTGAATATTTGACAATCCAAACGATGGCGTGCCCGCCTAATTGTGATGTCTGTAACATCCCATATATGTACAGGCGCGAGCAAATGTGTCTAGACCACAGGATTGCGTAGCAGAATGCATCGACTAGCCATCAACCGACGTGGCGATAGTCATATGCGATGGGCGTATGCCCATCGCGTTATTATTATTTTTTTGCTTTCTTTCACGGGGATATGACGCTGGTATACGCGAAACGACAACTGGGGATCGCTTTCCTTGTCCCACATTTTTGCCACTGGCCACATAATAAGAAATAGTGAAAAAACGAGACATGTAAAACATATTGACTCGATTTTCAGTGTGACTCCAACTTCGTGTTAAGCAAAGAGAATTATTGTTACAAGAACAGAAAAAATAAGTATGCCTGAATGGAACATAGGCTGCCTCTCAGCGACATTACGTTTTTGCAAACCATAAAATTTCGGAGAAATACGCTTGTGTTACGGAACATGAAATACAGTGACACGATAAGTTGTGAAACATCCGTAACACTCGTATTCACCAGACGCTATTTTTATTTAACAAGATATCCTGTAATGATAATCATATGCCTAGGTACGTGTCTAGGGTACATACCTCTGTAATGTGTCGATCTATTGAAGCCCACATCCAATGCGATGCACATCATGGATAAACTCTAATCTAGAAAAAAGGCACCTGATTTATTTGGAGCAGTAACGTAATCACCGCATTACTTTTAACGAAGCGTTACTCAACCATTCACCATTTCGGAAAGACCAAAGGGCTACGTCTGGAATGTAGACATGTCACTTGCGCAAGCGTTGTTACAATCACTCACCTTTATCCGCATATTTTGCAATGCATCTTCAATAAGGAATACTGTATCATAAGGGGCGCATTGCACAGTTGTAAATATCTGTGCTTACTCCAACTGGCGATCATTACATTAGAGATAGATCAAAACGCTTGATATGGTGTTCAGTAAAACTTCGCACATGAATTTCGATCAATTGAAGTACGGCAAATATTGCAGTTCATGCACGGTACCACGCTGGCCTATTGACAGATATGTTGTGTTTAACGTCCCAAAACTACTATATGATTATGAGAGACGCCGTAGTGGAGGGCTCCGGAAATTTTGACCATTTGGGGTTCTTTAACATGCACCGAAATCTGAGCACACGGACCTAGAACATTTCCGCCTCCATCAGAAATGCAGCCACCACAGCCAGCATTCGAACCCGTAACCTGCGGGTCAGCAGCCGAGTACCTTATCCACTAGACCCCCGCGGCGGGGCACCATTGCCTTTTCCTCGCGCTGTGCAACTTTAGCAGATCTGTGCGGTAGCAATGCATCATTATTACTTTGTGTCTTTGAATGGCACCATTCGTGGCGTATTTTTTTTTTTCAGACGAGTTACGGGTAAACATTGTTATGTAAGGTAGAACAGTATCCCAATTTTTGTGCTCTATCTCCAAGTACATTCAAAACACGTCGTCTATGTCTCAGAAATTCAGTCGGAGGAAAAGCCCTACACGAGTGATAACAAGTGCCGTGACGACCCAGTGCACTGAAAAAGCCAAATATTCAATGCAAAAAATGACTTGAAGTCACGAGGCACAAGAAGGGAGAATGTGATAGAAGCATGAGACGCATCTTTGTATCTACGCTCATACTAGATGAATCCCTGAACTTTTTACGGGGTTCACTTCGTGGATCAACAAGCTATTTTAGTCAATCCATTCCATGGTTACTAGAAAAAAATTTTCATGACTTTTTTAAGCATTGCATCTCCACGAATTGAGTGGCAAAGAGTGGTGAAGCAATAGTTTTTATGGTCCGTCGTGTCTACGTTGAGTCGCCTACTAATATAAAATACGGATAGGTGGACGGAGGCCCGCGCGGACGAACTCATTGGTGGACGTATGCAGGGATGTACGGACGGATGGACCGACGGATGGGCGGATGTACGCGCAGACGAGTGTACTGATGGACACTTGCATGAACGAACGGACAGACAGACTGGGTGCGCGTGATCATGTATTGTGGTGTCGCGCAGTTGATTACAGATAAAGTGGGTTGTATACACGTATGTTTTTGTTATTTCCTTTTCAGGTGTTCATTTTCAGTTTGGGTTTTGTCGGACGTGATCGCCGCCAACTAGATCGACTTTAGGAGCCTCGCCCTTAAAACATGACGTAGGCAGCGTTGACCCTTGGAACAAATAGAATGATTATGATGGTCCCGGCAGGAATCAAACCCCAGCATTATTCGTGACAATCGAGCGGCAATCACAGGCGTGGA
Source organism: Rhipicephalus microplus (assembly GCF_043290135.1). Taxonomy (NCBI): domain Eukaryota; kingdom Metazoa; phylum Arthropoda; class Arachnida; order Ixodida; family Ixodidae; genus Rhipicephalus; species Rhipicephalus microplus. Next base: position 15,382,441 of record NC_134710.1, read on the forward strand.
AACTACAGAACCACGCGACATCTCATAACTATTTTTTAAATAGGTCGTAGTGTTCTCGATACGTCAGTTGTAGTTGCAGTGCAGCCTACCAAATTTCATAAGCAGTACATACGTACTCCAATCATACAGCTGTCACGTCGGGTGAACGACAAGTGTAGTGAAGTGTCATTCACTGAAACTTACTCTTCTAGCAGTGTCGACGACCACTATTCTCGCTGGCACAAGCGCTATACATACGAGTATAAGCTTACCGCTTCAGGTGTTGCTAATACCCATGTAGCTGTTGGCACCGTAACACGCGACTGTTTAACATAAGCCTGTGCATACAACATTTGCACATATCTTTAGCGTCATATCGTAACGTCTTGCTCAATAAAAAAATTACAGCACACTCACCTTACCACCACGTGGTTCGCATAACGTCAATTCCCAAGGTACATGGTATCTGCCGAATTTTTTATCTGTCCTGGAACAAAGACTTTTACAAGTCATCGAGCAAAACATGGTTATTTTATCGAAGTTTCGCTATCAACTCGCTTCCTTCTTCAAGATCAAGAAGAGTGACAAAAGATGTGCAGATGTGTAGCTCTTAACTTCTTTCACGGAGAAGCCGGGGATCGCGATAGAAATTATAACTTGCAGCTAGACACCTCCGAACTGAAGAAAGAATCCAGTTAACTCTGAAACATCGAAAAATTGTCACAATTTTTGGTTTCTGCCTTGTGAAAGTTAGTTAACCCCATTACAAAGACAACTTTGTCGAAATGTTCAGCTATAAGTAAATACCCTGAACTGCATGAAGTCGGCGACATTTTCACGATTCCGGAGCCCCCGCGTAGCTAACGACATAACCAAGAAAATGCAGTTGCCGAGAGTAAAAGTGGGATTCCTCCAGTTTCAACGTGGTACCGCCAGGGCGTATGGTCTGCACAACAACTTGCAGCCGCTCAAACTGTTGCAGCACAAACTGACGTCATTAAGGTAAATGCTAACAGGTTCTCTGCTTCAGCCTGCGGTTGCACAATTCCACAATTTTGCGAAGCTGTATACTTTTAATACAGCGTCCCGAGTCGCATACTGTCCTTCTTGAAACAGCTGTACGGCCAGTATTGATTTCCAACCGTCCAGTAAAAAAAAAATTGTGATACAACGCACTTCCATCAATCGGTACCACACTGCGAACTCGAAGTTCACATGAAGCATGCGCACGAATCTATGCTGCGATGGCTAAAAGTGGCTGCGAGGGGCCTAGGTCAGTTTAGCTGAACTTCCACGCCAACTGCATCAACTTTCGCGAGTACATTCACCAGCAAAAAGGAAATGTTTCGACCAGTATGTAGCCAGCTAAGCATCATGTCAGGAGGCCGAAAAAATAAAGAATGGACTTGTTAGGAAGTTGGAAGACAAATACGTTATTCGTAGACATATGGCATGTGTGAACATTTCACTTCCACAAAAGCTTCGGCCTCTGGAGCTTGTACAGCTGAGTCACGTCTGTGACAGTGCGTGGCTTAACTCAAACCTCTCTGAGATGAGAATCAATGCAAAAAAACCTATTATCACCAAGATAAGGCATAGAAGTAACCACAATATTCTTCAGAGTCGTCAAGTTTAGCTGTTTCAAGCCTTGCACGGCGTAGTGTAAGTTTAGCATTTTTGGCGATATTTTTATTTTTCTCCAATCGCGAACCGACAAGGTCAGCAAAGAGCATTGTTGATATTTTTACTACTTTCTCAACTTTGTGAAACTATGTGACATCACTGAAACCAATGTTGTTGTTACGATTCACCACAACACGCATGTGTGTCAATACGTGTACACACACGTACACGAAACTCCGCGTGCTTTATAAGCACTCGCGCCACACAGTAAGCCTCTAAAATTGGTTAAAATGTATAGCATAGAAAATATAGTGTCCGGTTTTGTTTCATGCTTTGAACAAGTACTCACAAAACAATTCATGTTCTAAATGTATTCCCGCGGGAATATGTGGGCGAATTGTCATGATGAATATCGTAGGGATGTCGGCTGACCGATGGCGGGTTCATGAAAGCAAGCTACAGTGAATTAGGTCTATGAATTTATTGGTAGGTATTATTCAACAATTCTATAACGTTCATTGACTGGTCGATGAAGTGAGCTTAAATTGTGAGTCAATGTTCGGAAGGCCATCTTTTTTTTAGAATAGTGACTGTGCTACTGATGACTGCAATGTATAGCTGAAGTTAAAGAAGTCACAGCTTTGCCCCAAAGGTGAAGCAGTGAACGCGACAGCAACAAATTGGAAGGTCATCCACCGAATGGCAAGCAGATAGAAATGTGCCCCACGTTTCTTACGCACAACTGGCGCACAAAACGTAATCACAGGTTCAGATGAACGTGAATAGGCTTCTCAGTTGTTACTTCGCTGTGTGTGCAAAGCGCGCCCTTTTGGCAGACGGAGGTAGTGCAACAATTGCAGTGACCATTGCGCGCCCCGTAACCACAACAGAATCGTTCCAGTGTAAGCCCAACGCCAGTCAAAACGTATTATAGTCCCCTCCTTCCCCCCCCCCCCTCCCACCGGGAGATGAGGGCACGCGAGAGATCGTCTACTCCCCTCCTCTCCGTGGGCCAACGTACGCGCGATAGGTGAGAGTTGCCGCTAGGATTTCTCGATTCGCGCGCCCCCCTCCACCACCTGACATGGGGGCGCGCGCATTTAGAAACCCTAGGCGCCGCGCGCTCATTGTGCCATCTTGCTGATGATGCTGAAAACACAACGCCCCCCTTCCCGAAATGCCCACCAACAGCGGTAAGTGGTAGATATAAATAGCATACATTGAATGAGGTTCCCCTCAGTGGTTCAGTAGTTAACGCCTCGCATTAACGGCGCAGAGGTCCCACGTTCGGTTCCGCACGCCGGTGTTTTTTCCTTGATTTTTTTCTTTCCTGTGTTTTCATATATATAGATACGTATAATTATACGGTGAGTGACGGCAACGTCGATGTCGGTGGCAAACTCAAGCAGAGAGTGTCCATATAATTGCTATCGCAAGAAAAGAATCAAATCTATTTTCTCGGCCCTAGGTCGAGTCCCGAATTTTACGTGCGGCATCGAAACACTACAAGGCATGCGCTTTTTTTTATTCCTGCTATACCAAATCATACAGCGGCTTTCTGTAGCTTAGCCGAAAAGCAGTAAAGCGTCTTTTAATGCTCTGGTGCACCACAATGGTGGGGAATTTCAAATTATTTATGTATCAGTCGTATGGATTGATATGTTTTGTATACTCCATTTTTTAAGGAAAAGCACACAAAAAAGCACAAAAAAACGCGCAAGCGTGGTGTTCTTCCAACAATCAAACGCGTGCATTTGACGTTCCACGCCTGATAAATATATTGAATAAGTAATTTGAATTTCCGTAATGCTTATCTTGATCGCCTCTTCTTTATCATGTCGAGTGCAGGTGGGCGGCAAAAAAGGCCGAATATAGCAGGCGAAAGTCAGCAAACGGCTAGCGCTCGAGGCAGAGGCCAAGAACTAGCGAAGAGCTGACTACTCCAGACTGCCAGCTCGCGAGGCGGAGGCCATAGTTACGAACGATACGTGGCCCTCCCGGAGTAACGCGCACAACGCGCTACCACTTGTGCAGTTCTCTCGCTTCTTTGCTGGCGTCTTTTGAAAGACACTCGATGCGTCCTTCACAGACACCGGAGGCGTTGATCAATCACGCTGCGCGCGTCAAAAACCGGAGCTGCGCCCTGCTCCTCGAGCCTCCAAGCGCTTATAAAAGGCCGGCACATCTGGCGTTGGCTGCTTTCTCGTCCACGTTCTGAACAAACGTTGTATATTGAAGTTTTTTCTCTGACCAATTTTGCCTTGCCACTGCCTCGATGCTCCCCGCCCAGTCCGTTGGCCCTCGCGCTACGCTACTCAATTGCCTGTGGGGACATCGTAACACCAAGTATCAGCGAACAGCAGCTCATGAATACGACCTGCCAGCTCGCAAAGTGGAGGCCAAGCACCAGCGAAGAACAGACTACTGCGAACTGCCAGTTCATGAATCGCGCGCGAAGCGCTAGCGGAAAGCAGACGACACTTATCGGCGAGCTAGCGCAGCAGAGGCACTACAACAGCAAAGTGTCGATGACACCGAACCACGAACGAGCGATTCGGAGGCAATTCGCCAGTGGACAGCTGACCACTCTTGACCGACGGAGAAAAACTGTGATCTCGGAAGGCCTAATTCTAACGGCAGAAGAGGAGCAGCTTTGTCTGCTCCTTTTGGAGAAAGTGTGTTCCAATGACAGAGTGAGGGCGAGAGTCAAGAGTTCTAGTGAGAGCCTGAGCGGATTCATAGCGGCAGCCACTCCGTGGAGCAGGAAAAGTTGCCTAACCAAAATTGAACGAACGAGTCAGAACTAAGCGTGATGTACTTCCTTTAACACACTTGCCTTCTTGGTGGCGCTGCCTGTGATTGCTTTTTTTGGTGATTACGGGAGACGAAATGGACTAGACGGCAAATTGCGTATCATTGTTCGCACTGCTCGAGAGTGACAGTTCTGAGTCAGAAAGATATTCCTACACGAGTGATACATCGGATAGCGACATCGAGGCTTAAACTGCTGGGCAAGACCAGAATTTCACAGTAGAATGAAGAAGTGTGTGCAAAGTCGTCATTTGCAAGCTACATCTTCCACTTCCACCTCGCTCCAGCGGCAGGTTTAATGTTCTAATCGCCAGTCTGAACGCGTAGAGCCAAGTGCTCGCTCGCGGTGTGCGTTGGGCGCTTTGTCTTTTCTATTGAAATTCAGCATGACTGAAATCATGGCTCCGAAATACGATTTCCAGAAGCAGAAGGGAAGCGCCAGAGGGTAGCCGATGACTCCGAAATGAGAGCTCGCGAAGATCGGAGAATCCTAAGCAGAGGTATCACTACTCAATTCATCAATGCATCAGCGGAGAAGTCATTGACTGCAGATTGCGAGCTAGCGAAGCGGAGGCCAAGTGTCAGTAGACAACCCACGACTTCAAACTTTGATATCGTAAAGCTAATTAAATCCGCCAGCACGGCACCAAAGGCTCCTAATTACGAGCTCGCGAACTGGACGACCTGCGCCAGCCAAGAGCCGGGTGCTTCTAACTGTGAGCTCGCGAATCTGAGACAACTCACTAGCGGAGAGCTTACGACTCAGTACGGTGATCTGGTGATACGTAGGCAGTGCGCTAGTGGAGAGATTGTCATTTTGCGAAGCCGAATCAGTTTAATAGCTTAGAAACTCCGAAATGAAAAACCGCGAAGCCGAGGTAACGCAGCAACGAAGGTTTGCCGTTACTTTTGAGGGCAGCAATGTCGGTTGCAAGAAACAAAGACGATCATCGCACATATACAAGTTCGCTCTACGACCGCGTGCACGCAGTTGATGGGCTCTAGATCTTCAGAACAAAAGATTATATCAGACTTCGCGAATCGTGTATTGTATTGTAGTCTGGAGTACGTGTAACAAAACAAATAGTGAACAAATCATTCGTCTCAGAAAACGTGCACTACGTTTGCTAAATACCTCGGTCACCACAATTATGTCTCTTTTTTGTGTATACAGCGTTCTATCACTCACAGAGTGCTCTAAGGTACAACCAGCTATGCCAATTTACAAAAAAATTAAAAATAGCTTTCAGAGTTCTTCTGATACATACTTTGGCAGAGATCTCACGTATAATCTGCGCACTGTTGCGTTGGTGGTGCCGATGTGTCGGACTAACTGTGGCGTACAGTCAATTGACCCCCAAACTGTTTTGCTCTGCAACAAGATTCCTTAAGTAATTGAATACGCTAGGGAGACTAAACACAATACAAAATTTAGGAAGCGAATCATTAATGTAATAATTTAAATTCACTTTTAGTGTGCATGTGCTTAAGATGGGTAATATATGAAATATATTTATTTTAATCATTGGTTTTAATATTACACTCAATTCGTATGTATTTCAAAATATGGTAATAGTGCTGATTATAGATGTTGTATTATGCGCTAAGAACAGATTCTTTGGAATATTTAACTGATATTTTTCCGCTCGTTGTAGTGTTCCTCGTTTATTTATTGTTCGTATGCATGTTGTTGAATATTTATATGTGCTGTTTTGCTGTACCTGCCCGAGGCACCTCACAAAGAGTGGGTCAAGTCAGGAGACACTCTCTTATTTTGAACCTTTCATGAGAATTTGTGAAAATGCCCAAATAGAAAAAAACGCTCACAACAAGGATCAGTGCCCCGTTATTGTTCGCCGCCACCACCACCAATGTTTATAACAACTATAGTGCGAAATAAGGAAAAACACCGCGGAGAGACTGGGAATCAAACCCAAGTTCTTCGTGTTCCAGCCCTGTATTGTACCACTAAGCTAAGCCATTTGAAACACCGTTAATAAACGTGTTGTTGGGCTGGTTGACCATTCTTCATGTTGTAAGAAATTCAGGGCAGCATCGTACTCTCACGAACACTCATACTTTCAATCGCTCATCTACCCGAGACACACACACCACACACAGCGCTCTGTGCGGTGTGTTTCCCAGGTGGTTGAGAGAGTGAATGCATGAGTGTTTGTGAGAGTGCAATGTTGCGCTAAATTTCTCACAGTATGAAAACCCGTTGCAAACTGATGATACGCAGCCTTCATTTCAGAAAAGAAATCGCAGTAAATTTTGTGTTCAAGAGGTTTAAAACAACGAAACAGCAACCAGGCAACACACAATGCGAATCGGCTAACGAGTGGGTTGTCGACTCTAACCAATTGCAATAGCGTTAGGCATAATTAATCGTCGCCTTCGGCCACAGCACAAAAATTGCACGAAAATGTTAGCAATTGTGTGGTACAACTCTTTTCAGAAGAATAGCATAGTGGATGCTACCGTATTAGACAAAAATATTATTTATTGCGTACTGAGTACTCTGCAATTGGGCTTGTAGCAATTGCTTAGAGATTGCACCGAAAAGGCTCTCGAAAAGTCACTCTTCCAGTTTTCACAGTCACAATGCTACGCGTTCCGCACAGGCCTGTCATTGTTTATCAGCAATTTCTCTCACTTTATAACTGAAATAAATTGGTATGAATGAAAGACACGCGGACCACAATAAAATGTCTTACGAGCTGTCTTGCTGTGGTATACGGCTACTTTGCCCACAAGAAATGAGATATGCTCCACTCGACATAACTCGTTGCACATACAAAGGGATAGAACTGGTTGCGCCGACAAGCAACTGGTTGTACTGTGATATGACACACTTGTCATATCACATCCTACAGTACACGCCATGCGAACTGCTGGTTTCTTCTCACGTAAGTCTAGCGCACCTGCCGGTTGTTGTTACATTGCTGGCTCTGGAGGCCTTTCGTGATGACAGTGGTCTGTTCAACGTGTCATGCTTCGCACTATACAGACGGGAAATGATGAGCTTCACCACAATCTTTAGAGCTGCGAGCAACGAGAACGAGCATTCCCTTAAAGAAACCGTTTGAATAATTGTTTCACCGCATGATAGCAGGGTGTTGCTGCCTGTTATGGACCCAAATCTCCTTCACACAAATAATATTTTCATTGAAATTGGCCGCCCCACCGCAGTGGTCTAGTAGCTAAGGTACTCGGCTGCTGACCCGCAGGTCGCGGGTTCGAATCCCGGCTGCGGCGGCTGCATTTCCGATGGAGGCGGAAATGTAGGCCCGTGTACTTAGATTTGGGTGCACGTTAAAGAACCCCAGGTGGTCGAAATTTCCGGAGCCCTCCACTACAGCGTCTTTCATAATCATCAGTGGTTTTGGGACGTCAAACCCCACATATCAATCAATCAATCAATCAATCAATCAATCAATCATTAAATTTGGCCGTATAGACCCTCTAGGGCAAGCATTTGAATACACGTGGGTTTAGTGGACGAGTGAGATTCTCGGAGTAAAATGCGGGCATCTTTGAGCTGAATGAGTAGCAGGTATGCTGCATTGTGACCTGCCGTTGTGGACACACTTTCAAACACCTGGCGTTCGACGGAAAAAGCTCCCAATCACGGTGAACTGCAGAAATAAGCCGCCACAGAAACCATCTTCTTCGACATGTGCGTTTCATATTCTTGACCGATCAAAAATAGCGCCACTTCTGTTTCTAATATTTAAAGACAGACTTCTTAAAGGGGCCCCTCAACATTTTTAAAGCGTGGTCAGAAAATACTGCTGATCGGCACTGCAGACTCAAGAAAACGCGAGCCAATAATAGCGCAGCATGTGGCCTGGAATTCAAAATAAATTATCAAAGTCAGCTAAAACTTGCTTTTTCTCTCTACAAATGACAGAAAACGCTCAACAAATCACTTGTAGAAGGCCATCTATCAGTCATTGGCTCATTTGAACATGACGTGCTCGGTCGTTACATGGATCGCCGCAAGAAGCCGCGACTTGTCCACGCGTGCGCGTGCGGTCACACTGAAAAAACCGCGTATTCGAAGAAAATAGAAAGAAATTGTGCTCGTGGTCACGAGACACGCGTGACAAATTTTCTTTGCCCCTGCCATCCCTCCCGGCGTAACTTCCAGCGTTTGCATCGGAACGAGAGAAGAATGAATGCGTTTGCAGCCTGCGACTAATCTTAGTAACTCCGTTAGTACTAGACAAATTTCTAAAACTTTTGCGGCATTGAATTCGCGAGCCAATAGGGTCTTTTAGTTATTCCGTTCCTCGGTTACTTGAAAAACTGTTCCAGGACCCCTTTAAAGAGCGCGAACACAGACAGGCACACTCAATGATATTGCATTTATCGATCATATATAGCCTACATACATGGACGCAAGATTGACATAACACATGTCGAGAAAAGGCCCTTCTCAAGTAAACTGTTCTTTTTGAGCTATTGTTTGGACATATTCCCATGTGCGAACGCTGAAAGTATGCACGGCTCAAGCAGTTTTGTTTAATAGTAAGAGTTATTGCTGAGGTTTCACGCATCAGAATGAAGATTTAGGATTCTAATTTACGTATGGTGGGGTACTTCGGATTATATTCCATTACTTCCGATACCTCAACGTGCTTCTCAGCTTACGCTGTATTTGGCCTCAATAGAAGTTAGGGCACCATGGGTGGCAGAATTCAATGTAATACCCGCTGTATCACATTTCACACGTGAATATGACTCGTTCATATACTAATTGAAGGGTGTATACGTTCACGGAAAGCCTACATGTGCATATTCGATAGTGTCACAAGGTCGTGATGCTGAAGAAGGCAGCAGTATTGCACTTTTCATTTTGAAGTTTATTTTTTCGTTTTACAGAAAGAGGAGCCAGACCTAAAGGTCATGTGGTCTGAAAGAGGCGCTTACTCTTTTGCGCATATCGGCATGCGTATACGTGGTTTTTAGTGCATGTACACAAATAAAGCATCTGCATGAGCATAACTTTAAATGCAAACAGAGCAATACAGTTTCACATTATACAAGTTGTCACAAACGAGCGCCCAAGAAAGCGCGCACCTTCGAATTTCGGTAACGGCGACGATATTGAGCACCACATTGTCGCCCACCGAAGACAGCGTTAAAGAAGAAAGCAAACATCAGAGGAGTCTTCGGGCGTGCTGTCTCTCCCCCTCGGACGCGCCGAGACGCTGACCAACCTCCTCGCATCGATTGGCGAAAGATGGCTAGAAAAATCTCGAAGGAAAGGGGCATGGTGATGCAGAGTTGCGTCACGCTACAGTGTAGTCACGTGTCGCAGACGGTTCTCCAAACGTATCGCCCTTTCCGCGGTCTTGGCTGCGCATCGCGCTGACGAAACAATTACAAACGTCTAGAAACAAGCACAAAGGTATTTAAGCGAGCAGCAGATGATAGTTTACGCCAGTGTGCGTGTAGGGAGGAGATGAAGGAAGTTTTGCGCAAGGGTGCGTATGGTCTTTCCGCCGGGTCGGGGAACCCTTTCGTCCTCAGTGACACAGCAGGAGATGAAGGAAGTTTTGTGCCGGAGAGTTGTCCCACCGTTGGGCGAAGGCTTTTGTCGTCAGGGACAAAGCAGAAGATGAAGAGGGTTTCCACCTGAAGGGCGAAGGCTTGTGCTACTAGCAGAAGAGTGTGTGTCTACCGCCAGCGAGGGAAGACGCGTCGCGCAATTGCAACGCGTGAGAAGCCGACGTGTTACCGGCGAAGAAGTTTGGTGCTTGGAGTGCGGACATATAAAGATGCGAGGTTTCCTGGAAGAGAAACTTCGGGGCAGCGGATTGACATCAGTGACAGACTTTGAGTGAGCGATTCCTAGAAGAGTATCATTCAAACTTTGTTTCAAGAACTTTGGACTGAATAAGTTTGCAATCTCTTTAGTCTTTAAGTGTCTTGGTAGTTTGAAGCATGTGATTGCATTGTAGCGCGTCTTGTTGCTTTTGTCTGTTGCTTTGAGTGTATGTGATTGTATTGTGTAGCCCTTTGTTTGTGTGGTGTGTGGTTACATATTGTATTGGACTATTGCCGAGAGTGCATATTTGTGTGTTCTTTGGTCAACCGTGTTTCGGAATATATTTCTGTTTGTTTATGAACTCTCGCCTCCAACTCATTCTTTGGACCACAGCCAGCGTTCACTGGCACACCAAATAGGACCACAACTATATTGTCCGAGCTTTCATGATGCAGTTCCGGGGGCTAATACGACGGTCCCTAAATTTAGCAGGGCGATTGCCTTCTTAATAACAGAACCAGTGACACAATCACCTTCAAATAGCAGAAACGTACACAAACATTTCATGACACGATACAATAAAAACATTTTATGTAAAATTAAAAAGATATCATGAACACACTTCGTAAAAAACATATCATGCAAAACGCTTCATAAAACATTCAAACAGTTAGAGATTATGTACCTTAATGCCAGGGCTGGACAGTATCGAAGATACGTGTATCTGAAATACTATTTTCGGTACTCTTTGTGTATCTTGTATCTGTATCACAATACGCCTTACAAAACAAGTATCTGTATTTCTCTTACATACAGTAATGTATCGTGTGTTTTAAGATACAGGACACTTCCATTGCGTGCGAAGCGTATGAGCGCAGACGTTGAGGCGTTCACGTCCCTTTTGGTGGAGCAGAGCAACATGACAGACCTCGCGCAGTCTCGAGAGAAGCTATAGGGAACCAGCGCTGGAGTTTCCACGACCACCCTGGCGGTGAGAGTGCGCACTTCTGAGCTGATTTCGCAGACGAGAGTGGCGGCTGGTAGGGGCAGTGCGTGCGCGCATAGCCATAACAAAACCAAAGGGCACTGGCAGTGCTGCTACGTAATCAAGTGCAACTATATAAAAAGACAGGGCACATATAGAGGAAATTGAGGACGTAGAAAGAGGAGGTGATGTTGCATCTAAGTGGTCAGGCGAGCAAAATTCTGCTCTCGCTTTCCTGTCTAGTGCTGTCGGGCTCGTTTCTGAACCGAATGGCGCATGTCTGCTGTATTTATTCGATAGAGAAGACAGCCCCCGTAGAAACCACGGCCAACAAGTAGACTTTAAACGGGGTTATCTGAAAATGAAACGAGCGTATTATCCAACATACGGCATATGTAAACTTTTTTATCTAGTCCGCTGAGCATAGAGTCGTGCACTTCAAGACTAACAAAGTATCGGTGCACCCATTCATCTGACCGCCACCACCCAACGCCATGTGATGCCACCGCATAAAGTGAATGATACAATAAGCAGGTAGTCTTTTTTTTTTGTAAACAGTTGCGTGTAAAGGAAAGCTGCCTTGTTCACAAGAATTGTGCGGGGCCATGTTCACCTACGCCTCTGAGCTGTTATATAAAATACTCTCGTGGAGAACACTCGATGGCGAGATGCCTCTGTTTAACTTAATTTGTGCAAAAGACAGAGTTGTTGCTACGAACAAAGCAGCAGACTACTCGAAGCTTAGCCTTCTGGAGTCAGCAAATGCAGTAAGCGTTTTTCTCACCGACTTCCGTGGCTAAGTAACATCGGAATGTACGCCTTACTAGAGACTTATCAAGTGTCTTAAATTTTTGCACGTTGCTTAGTTCGCCTAACACACAGCTTCAGTTTTTTTTTCGCTTTCCTGTGTCGGCCTAAAATGAAGCTGTCTGTTCAACATCGATAACTGCTAGGCTTTCATGTGCCTAACAAGATATCATTATGAGGTACGCTGTACTGGGCGTATCAATATTGTGACCACTTGGGCTTCTCCACTGCGCACATATATCTTGGTTGACGGGTATTCTTATATTTCATCCCCATCGAGGTGCGGCCGCGATGGTCACTAATCTATTCCGCGCCCTCAATAATAGTAGCGCGACACACCACACATGCTATACTGCCACAGTGGGTTGTTTGATGAACGTCCCCGTGCGCACATACCACGGACAGGGCGTACAAACGATTCCAGCAAAAAAATGGCAAGCTATCACTTACTCTGCCTTTTTTTTGTTTTGTTCTACGGTAGATGTTGGCAGCATGGTGTCGTCGCAGCACGGACTTATCAATTGCGGCATGTCAACTAGCACCTAGTATTAGCAAAAACTCACCACGCAACCAGAAAATGACGACGAGGGAGCTGCCATCACGGCTCAGCACTGTCCCTTCGATGCTATATATATGCATAAACGCAGTCCGCGTTCCATGTCTTCTCTCGGTTTTTTAGTGGCTTTTATGTGAGAGTAGCCTTCGGACATGCAGAGTTATTTTTCCAAACCACAGTGCTGTATCACTGGCGCAACGGTTTTTCGAGCTGGCCCCACCGTGGTGGTATAGCGGCTGCTGACCCGCAGGTCGCGGGATCGAACCCCGGCTGCGGTGGCTGCATTTCCGATGGAGGCGGTAATGTTGTAGGCCCGTGCGCTCAAATTTGGGTGCACGTTAAAGAACCCCGGGTGGTCGAAATATCCGGAGCCCTCTACTACGGCGTCTCTCATAATCATATGGTAGTTGTTAGATATCAAACCCTACATATCAATAAATCAATCAATCAATCCAATTATTTTTTTCAAGCTGTTTGTTCCAAAATGAAGCACGGAAACGGCACACGCACGTGCTCTCAGAGTGGCACACTGCGGTCGGTTGTCTGGGTGCGAGCAGCTGAGTTGTGTCCGTGCTCTACGCCAGGTGCTCTTCTTCGGCGCGCCACCTATTCAGCGCTGGTCTTCCATACGTTCGTGTGCTTGCCAATGTGTCTTTTTTTTCTCGATTTCTTTTATTTTTTAATTGTGTCAGAGCTATGACATTTGCCTTTATCTCCTTGTAAGCACCGCGTACCCCATTGTGTGTGGCGATCAACACAAAATTTGTCATGCCACTCTCCAGTGTGGATCTATGGCCCCACCAGTTCTGATTTTGTATCGAATAGAACAAGCGCTCGTCCATATCACTGTATATTTTTGCGTAAAATGCGGTTTTCTTCCTGCTGCTTCTGTTAAAAGAGCTTTAGAAATTATAATATGATTGTTAGTGCAAGTGCTTTTTAAATTATCCTCCTCTTGCATTCTATACATCACCGACTGCTCTGAACTTTTTTTTTCGTTCTCGTGAATGCAATGTGATTTTTTGCAAAGATCAGCCAAAATAAGCTCCCTGTTTCATTTTTCACCTAAATGTCTGCTTTATTTCTTGTATTTACACATCTACATTCCCTTGAGTTTACTTTTCTGCCAAGGCGATGTGGAAATTACATGTCATTATGTGGGCGTGCGTTGAGTATACAGCACCAAACATTCTGCTTGCTGCTTGGTAAAATGGTCGAATTTAGTTTACATAATAATATTGAGAACCATTTCTGCCATAGTTTCTGCCACTTTCTTCATAGTCACTACCGCGTGACATAAAATTGGTCTGAGGTGTTTCCGAGGTCCACATGTTCTCTCACTAAAAATTGATTGAATGTTAGTGATTCTATAGATAAATAATGGTTTACACCAGCATACAGATAAGTTATTTTTCTTATCTGCCCGCATAAACCATTCGTTATCTATATATTCACTAACGTGCAATCAATAATAGTAATAAAAAAGTAATAGCAGCTTTATGCGCTTTACATAGGCCTGTATCACAATTTTTGGCTAAAATGGCGCTACCAGCGTTGTTGCTGCTGCAAACCGGCGATTCGTTATTGCACATTTGTTTTTTAAAGCTCTGTCCTCAAGATGAACACAATCGCGATTCGACTACGGGGATCTTGTTCTACGCCACCGGACGTCACCCATTTCCACGTCCCCGCTTCGGTCCGCGCTGAGGGATTCATTAAACGACGGAAACCCAAATCACACTTCGGATACTTGGGTAGAGATGCTGAAATCGTCGCTTGCAGCGTCAATTCTCCCCTGTTGTGTGAATGGTGACTGTAGAGAGATCCGAATCAAGTTACATGTCACGTGACTGATTCGTCCGTGGTGACGTCCGTCATGTGAATACAGCTTTGTGGACAAGCTGAAACTGCCCACCGGTACTTGCGCTATCGCGCAACGGCTTATTATTGAAGCTCGTGTGACTGGATTGCAATCCGTTAACCATAGTCGGGAAGCTCAGCAGCGAGTCCGATCAATTACAGAAACGACAAGACAGGAACCGCTGTCACCAAAGTGTCCACAGAGCTGCCCTGTTAAGCAGCTAAAGGAAACCCTAACAAGTTTTTAGTAAGTAAACAAACTCAGTTTGCGCAAAACTTTTTTAATATCAACAATTAATTCCTTAAAATAAAATTGGGATCATTTGAGAAATTGTTAAGCCATCGTTTTTTGCATAAGCGTTCGCTACTAGATAGCCGGGGTATATGACACCAATATTTCGAATGTATCGAAGTATCTTAAGATACAAATGGCAAGTATCGTATCGGATACAATTTTCACAGCAGTATCTTGTATCTGTATCTCCCATACTCTCTGCCTCAGTACCCTGTATCGTATTGCGGTACGATTTCAACGTATCTTAGAACAGCCCTGCTAAATGCTTTAAACTATGAAGCTTGAAACTAGTAAAAACCAGCGAAAAAATGTATAAACGGTATATAAAAAGCTATTGATAAATTATAGTGGAATGTAACAGAAAGCTTTTTACATATTGTTAGAAAGGGGTGCGTAAAAGTCCATGTCATTCATCGCAGTGTTTATAGCCGGGGTATTTGATATTGTAGGTGCTGACGTCTGTAGTTTGTCCACGTAAGCGGTGGAATTGTTGTTTGGTGGCGTTGTTGATACCGGGGATGTCCAAGTCTGTATGTTCAAGACGAAAATGTTTATTTAGCCGAACCTGTGGCTGGTGTACAAAAACTTACATGACAATAATAACACACTAGCGCTGGTAGCGGCAAACAGAGCGTCGGTCGTCGATCAACTGAGAAGCGGTGAAGCTCGTCGGTATTTATAGATTGGTCATGGAATATTCCAGCGTTCTTGCTCACGGCCGCGTATGTCCTAGAAGGAACAGCAATGGTCGCGTTGTGCTCGTAATTGCATCGGAAGTTTCTAAGATTACTTCGAGGGCTCCTAATCATTGGGCGTGTTTTGCGCAACGCAGCACTTACACCTGTTATGGGCCGAAAACAAAACTTGTATAAGAAGTGTGGCATTATTCTGACACGAAGTTCCAGGGGTGCATAATCGAATTACAAATCGCTGCCTTCAAGAACGCAAGCACGCTTGCCGTAACGTCGCCTCCAGCAACAGCCCACGTTCCCAAATACTTCACCACATTTTAGCTAAAAAAGCATTTTCCCTGCTTTTTAATAATTGAAGCGTACTATCCATGGCTAGAAAACAAGTTATTATCTAAATTCATTTTTCATTTTTGTGACAGAAAATTCGCTACAGGGTGGTGGGTTCTCACCATCTGCTGCCAAACGCCAGAAGCCAACGCCGCCTGAAAAGTTGCAAAAATATTTAATAGTACAGGTAACAATCAACAGTTAAAGGGGCCCTGAAACACTTTTTTTAAGTAACCACAAATGAATGAATTCAGTGGAAGAGCCTATTGCCTTAGGAGTTGAACGCCACCAAAACTTTAAGAATCCGTCCAGTGCTAGTGGAGTTACACAGGTTTGTCGCGTGCTGCAATTGCGTTCTTTCTTCTCCCGTCCCGACGAAAGCACTGTAAGCACGGAGGGATGGCAGGGCCACAGAAATATGTCATGCGCGCCTCATGACCTTGAGCACTTTGATCATTTTTTTTTCTTCGAATGCGCGGCTTTTTCAGTGTGATCGCACGCGCACGCGTGGACGAGTAGCGGCCTCCCGCGGCAATCTCTGTAACGAGCGAGCACGCCATGTTCAAATCAGCTAATGGCTTATAGAATGGCTTGCTACGTGTTATTTTTGCGCATAATCCGTGATTTGTCGAGAGAATAAAAATCAATATTTAGCTGACTTCCATTATTTATTGCGAATTCCAGGCCGCGTGCTGCGCTATAATATTTGGCTCGCGTGTTCTCGGGAGCCTCTACCACCGATCGGCAGCGTTTTGTGACCTTCCTAAAAATGTGTTGCTGGGCCCCTTTAAGCTTGCAGCTTATCATTTTCATGGCCAGCGCGCATGTCATTCAAGGCTCAGCCTTTACCAGGCTGACGCCATAATCCACGCGCACACATGACCCGTCAGTCCGTCGCCAACTCGTTCGGCACAGGCTGCGCTTTCACAGACAATCTGTAGAAATCGCGCCCCTCTACTGCGCAGCACGAGTCGTTATCGGGTGGTGATGCGAACGATCCCCACATGTTTTGATATGTGGAGTTTAACGTTCCCAAACCACCATATGGTTGTGAGAGACACCGTAGTGGAGGGCTCCGAAAATTTCAACCACCTGGGGTTCTTTACCGTGCACCAAAATCTGAGCACACGGACCTACAGCATTTTAGCATCCATCGAAAATGCAGCCACCACAGCCGGGATTCGATCCCGCCACTTGCGGGTCAGAAGCCGAGTACCTTAGCCACTAGAACACCACGGCGGGGCCTCGATCCTTACAGGTGAAAGCAAAAATGTCTGACCAAGAATGGCCGTCGCATTGATTGATATGTGGGGTTTAACATCCCAAAACCACCATATGAATATGAGAGACGCTGTAGTGAAGGGCTCCGGAAATTTCGACAACCTGGGGTTCTTCAACGTGCACCCAAATCTGAGTACACGGGCCTACAACATTTCCGCCTCCATCGGAAATGCAGCCGCCGCAGCCGGGCTTTGATCCCGCGACCTGCGGGTCAGCAGCTGAGTACCTTAGCCACTATACCACCGCGGCGGGGCTAAGAATGGCCGTCGCAGAAATTTCAGTAGTGGCAACCTTTAAATGTACTTTCCTTAAAATGCATATCATCTCGTAGATTCAGGTACATGCCCTCACACAAATGTTCAGCTCTGAAGTATAGCTATCAAGAATTTTGACGTCGATATGTTTATTACAAGTTATTCACAAAAATTTTGATATTGTTTTGCTTGAGCGTAGGTGTGCAGTAGTATTAATTATTCTTGCGTGCTCTAGTAGTTTCATCCTAATATTAAGAAATATTCCTTTGATTTCCAAAACTTTGATTTATTGAACAACGAGAAAACTCTCGTATGCAAACGAAATTATAAAATGTCAATAACCTTTTAGAAAAAAGATATCACTTTTTAGCGGTGAGTATTGACTTGTTGCTCCTGAGAAAGATTAGGCACCTGTGGTGCTACTTCACATGGAATGCCTTCCCGAAATAGCGGCCTGAAATGAGGTGTAGCTGTACGTTGCACCATGCAAGGCTGAAATATGAATGTACGTCCGAAAATGTTGCCTTACACCGGCCATGGACGACTGGCCATGAGTCGGATAGCTTAGAAAAAAATACTAGGCTAGAAAAGAGAACATATCTTCTTGTTTTGTGTAACAAAAACGATGATTTTAGATTTAATATTGTGAAAATAAAAAGCCCATCGAGTCACGCAGACATTTTTATATAGATAAACTTTCTTCCTTTTTCTATGCCGGACAGATCAGCGCGCTTCTTCTGCGTCGCACACGAGAAAGACAAGGATGAAAGGAGAACAAGCCGACTTATGAAGATGATCCTTGTCTTTCTGTCCCACACCAAATACATCGCATATAAAGGCTCAGCACATCGCAAATTACTAGAATCGCATCTTCCCCTATCTGCTTGTACTCTCATATATGCCCAATGTTCTTCGTGAGCAGCAACACATTTGGTATGAAGATGTCTGTGGTGTAACTTGCGGCCACACCAATCAGCGTGTTAACGAATGTTCTACAACACCTTGACTATGTTAAGTATAACGGATGTAGCTGTAACTTCCCGTTCCACTGTTGTCGAACAAATTTCCTTCCGTGCGCGGAGCTTCTTTTACCACCTGTCAGACGCTGGAAGAAAACACTACGAAAACGCGATGCGTTTATCCCTACGTATTTTTAATGCCCAGAACGCTCTCTAGTATTTGCCTCTTATCACATATCGCACCAGAAGGGTCGCGCAGCAGACTGTGCTTGCAGAAAGAAACAAAAATGGGGGGTATTTGTCTCAGAGCAACATCCGGCAGCAAAGGGTTAAGTGCACATTAACTGCAACAATATCACACCAATTAAGGCTTGAGGCTCGATACACATAAAAATTCATACATGCACTTGTAGAGGTATTGAGCGCAGATGAGAGAGATCACAGGATCACATCGGCGCCGCATATGGTACAGCAGGAGCCCTGATTTCAAGTTTGCCTCCCGGAACATATCGTTCTCCACTACATATCGAGGCTGCCAAAATTTGCGTAGACTTCTGGTAAAATATTTCGCGCTCATAATAATGCATTGCGATTATAAGAAAGCAGAATAACGCAAGTTTTTTTGTGTGGCAGTAATCTATCAAAATATAGCAGGTGGTACTTAAGTTAGATCGTCAGGAAAGGAGAGTGAGTAATAAAAGCTCAGGGAGCTCGAATCTGAAAATGTTTAGTTTGTGAGTTGTGTCTGTACTGGCAGTGGATGACACCTGTAAGTCACCATCGCGTATGGAAAAATTGTAATGAGTGGTTGGTGCCAACTATAGTATTGAGTTGACAGATGTCTCCCCAGACTTTGCGCGTTGTAAGGTTTAGTTTTTTGTTTATCCTCAAAAATACAACTACCCATACGCCGGCGAACGCACTCGTGAGTCGACTCGCTCACACTCAGATTAAGCCGTGAATGTGAGTCCACTCCGGTGAGTACTATATTGGTGAGCTTGTGTCCGAGTGAATGCGGTTGAGAAACTTGTTAGTGAATGTGAGTCCGACTGGACTAGCATTGTTTCTTGGGATATCATCCTCGTTGTTTTCGCTTCTGTACAGTTCTCTGTAAAACTCCACCATCACGTCGACTGTACTATGTTGGTTATGACATTGCCGTCCTTGTTGCTCACTGCATACATCCAATTTTTGCCTATGCACAAGTCTACCTTCGCAGCTTTTAGGCTTCTGCCGCTTTTTACAGCCTGTTGAATTGTTTACATAATATACCTTCTGATGTCGGCTACCTTACGCCTATTGATTAACTTCAAAAGCTCCACTAGCCCTCTTTTGTCGGTTGCATTTGAGGCTTTAATGGTTTGTCGTGTCTTAAAACTTTTCGTATCCTGAGATAGTTTGCCAGTGTTCTGTCAAGTGACTGCACCTCCGACTTCTATGGCACACTCTTTGATGATACTAGTAAGGTTATCAAGATTGTGTCAACGCTAACGTTGGTTATCACGTTTAGTGCCTCGAATGTATCTTGAAGCGAGACTCTGAATTCTTGTACTTACCCTCTCACCGCTAGTTCATCAATTGGCTTCTTGCGTATCAGTTTTTGTCTGTGCTTTTTTCTAAAGTGCAAGTGAATACGAGCTCTTACCATTCTATGGTCACTACATCTGATCTTGCCAACTACTTCTACATTCGATACCATTGATTGATATGTGGGGTTTAACGTCCCAAAACCACTATATGATTAGGAGAGACGCCGTAGTGGAGGGCTACAGAAATTTCGACCACCTGGGGTTCTTTTACGTGCACCCAAATCTGAGTACACGGGCCTACAACATATCCGCCTCCATCGGAAATGCAGCCGCCGCAGCCGGGATTTGAACCTGCGACCTGCGGGTCAGCAGCCGAGTACCTTAGCCACTAGACCACCACGGCGGGGCTACATTCGATACTATGCCTAGATGTGCACACAGAATGGAGTCTGTTTCATTTTTAGTTTCGGCATAAGAACTTCGCCCCATTCATTTATGGTTACCCCGTTTCCTGAAGAAGGTACTCAAGATCCGTAAATTGTTGCGTTGTGCGAACTCTACTAACTACTACCATCTGGCATTACTACAGACGACATGATATTCCCCCCACTGCACGGTCTCTAGCCTGTTACTTGCCTACTTCGATAATAAAGTTAGCCATTCAAACAGTATAACGTGACTTTATAAATGGCTGACTGTGCGTCTTCATAGAAGCGTTCTACGAAATTATCATAATAGCTCGATGTAGGCGTGTTGGCCTGTACCACCTTCATCTTAGATCTTTAGTTTATCATGAAAAATACAACTGCCCATACGTCGGCAAACGCACTCATGAGTCGACTCTCTCCGACTCAGATCGAGCCATGGGTCCGGGTGAGTAATATTTTGTGAGCTTGTGTCCCTTGTGGATGTTAATTTTGGTAAGTCCGAGTGAGCCATGAGCACGACATCCATTTTTAGAGTGATCCTGGGTGAGGAGTACATTTTTCCTCGGTTCTTCTATTTTCTCAACTTCAGCATTACTAGGAGCTTTACGTAGACTCGCGTTTATACTGATGCCTTCACACAAGTACTTGAAAGCACGAGCGCTCATATGGCAGCTCAATATTTATTGAAAAGAGGCATGGGTTACGGAGGAAGGGGTAATGCAGGTGCGTGCCGCACCCCAGAAACTCTTTCCCGTAATTTCTTGACATTTGTATCTCGTGTGAATATCAACCTTTTGAAACAATGTCCTTGCTGAATTGCCCCTACTAATACCTCATATCTGAAGGTCAAAATCAAAAAGCGCCATTTCACGAGTTATGGATTTCAAAGAGCATTGACACCGAGCTTGAAAAAGCCGATTGTACGCTAACGAACTCATGAGTCAGCTCACTCAGACTCATTAGATCCGTGAGTTAGAGTCAAAGAGTCTAATTTAGTAACATTTTCATGAGGCTGAGTGCTCGTGAGCACGGCTGCGAAAAGAATAAGTAAATCTGAGTCCGAACGAGTATCAAGGTGAAAATATATTTCATGACTAAGCTCATTTTTTGCCGTCTTGTGGAAGTACTTTTGTTTCCTTGTGAATTAATACGATTTCTGTGCAGGAGCACATCGATAACAATATTAATTTTACAGTAAAATATTTGCTGATGATCGAACTTTTTACGCAGCTGCTGTTACTATGCAAATTCACCGACTCCAAAGTGATATTTAAAACATTATTGCATTTCTATATACAACACATAAACAATTTTGTAGCAATATTGTCTCATTGAAGCGCCACTTGTATACCAGAAGAGCTTTTATATTGGGTACAATGGACAACTGCAGTGCATTACACATGGACACTAAACAAAAACAATTGCATGCCTGAAGCGCTATGCGGCACTTGAAATGTGGTACACGGTTCACTTGTACAAGCACTTTCAATTGCCCGTCAGAGAAAAACGCCGAAAATATAATACCAAACACAATGAAGACGCGACTAAAAGTTGCTGTAACGTATTCTGGCTTTTCCTGTTGGGCAGAAACTTCAGTCCCTCACCAACACCAACTGCTCCTCGCGTGAAGTACCAAAACCGTGAAAACTATCTACGTTTAGTTTGATACGTGTGAATAAAATAGCGCATTACTATGAAAAGGAAAATGAGGCTTTTTAACACCACAGCATTAAAGAGCTCGTTTAGCAGACGTTGCGGCGTCAGCGTCCTTGGTTATGAGCGAATGATCATCTTGTTCATGACCACAAAATTGAAATAGACGTAAATAAAATGAAAATATTCTGGTCTAATTAACGACAGAAACCAGCGCCTACGTGGCAAGCAGCTGTTCTACAACAGAGCCACAGTATTTGTTAAAACTTGTTTGGAAAAAAAACACGAAAGTCACTATACTCCGCATTGTGTGGCACAAGCAAAGAATCGCGCCAGGCATCAAAATATTAAAAATGAGCAAGGAATGGTTGTTTTGATACCTATCACAAAGCTCACAGACATATTCAATCATCTCAACACCAGAAGAATCAACAAAGTGAACACATGCATAAGATCGCGCGTTGCCCTACGGTTGCGTAGGGTACCCTTCGCTGTTTCGCAAAAGAAATAATTATGGCGTAGTGAACACTTAGAAACTATGCTTGCAATATTCATTCAGCGGTACTTTGTATGGACCAACGTTATGAGCACAGTCGAGCACAGTCTCTTGAGGCCTGCATCGACAACCGAAGAAGGCTAGCGGTTCAGACAGCGATGAGCACGAGTTCCGATTACGCTGTCGCGATCTGCGTTCGAAGGTGAAGCTCAAGCATGCTCCAATTTTCGATGCAAAGCAGGTTTTTGACTAGCCTCTGTAACACTGTCCGTCCGTGTCTCCATGTCAACGCGCCGCACCACGCTCTCCTCGCCGCAGTTGCTGGAACGATGCGAAGAAGGTCAAGTCGCAGCTGCGCGTTGACGTCCCTCTCTCCTTCACTCGCCGCAGCTGCTGCCTTCTCCGCGAGCTCGCAACAGGCTTCTATCTCGCCTCACTCTCTGCACCACCCGCAACGCTTTGGCTCTTTTACGTGCGATGAAAATTACACGAAACCCAACCCTCCTCCCATGTTTTTGCGTTTCAAACAAATGTTCACAAGAGTACACGCTGCACGGGGTTTCGCTTCAAACCGTTTTTCCGGTACCCACGTCGACGCCAGTTTCAACGCGGTCAACGGCATAAGCACCACTGCTGTCTCGCATTCCATCGGGGTTTTCTTCGGGAAGATACTCCATAATGTTTTTTGCTTAAGTGGCGGATGAACCACGAACGGCATGAAAGACAGGTAGCTGCTAAAAGCTCTGGCGCTGGTTACTCGTATATATGGCACCGAAAATGAATTTACTTTGTGTGCTGCTGCAATGCAGTGGTGTCCTTTCCGAAGGTATGCGAAAATGCTTGGTGAGCTCTTCGCTCAGTGTTCAGGTATGTAACTACCAGTCGCAAGCCACTTTGTTTGCCAAATAAGCAAGCAGAGCGATCGAACATGTGTTCGCTGCGCACGTCCCTCAGCGAACCGCTTGCGAGCTCGACCCCTTCCACTTGCACGCCCTCCTCAACTCTTGTCAGGCCCGCTGATAAGTACAACGTATCAGAGAAGGTCATGCCATTCGTCTAGCAACCGAACAAAACAAAACACGCAGAATTAGGATAGTGGCGGGGTTAAGAACTCGCGCCGTATATGCTAACCCCGACAGTGGCATGTCTTGATAACACCGTAATTGAGATATGGTAATGGTTGAGCTTTTCCATCTCAGAATCACGATATGATTATGATAGACACTTTAGTGGAGGGCTGCAGAAATTTCAACCACCTGGGGTTCTTTAACACACCTGAGTGTAAGCACACGGCCCTCAAGCATTTTCGCCTCCATCAAAAATGTAGTCGCCACGGCCGAGATTCAATCCCGCGACCGGGGGTCACCAGCCGAGAACATAACCAGGTGGCCGGAGGTATGATGGAGCTAACACTAC
The DNA here is from genome assembly GCF_043290135.1 of Rhipicephalus microplus. Classification (NCBI taxonomy): domain Eukaryota; kingdom Metazoa; phylum Arthropoda; class Arachnida; order Ixodida; family Ixodidae; genus Rhipicephalus; species Rhipicephalus microplus. The sequence goes on from NC_134710.1 coordinate 15,406,168, forward strand.
ACCTTGGTGATTATAGCGCTCTAGTTACGATTCTGGTCGGAAGCGTTTCTTTTGCATTCCAGTTACAGTTGGACAAGCACTAACGTAAAACTAAGTCTAATTGAAGAAAACATTGGCAGCAGATGTGTCGGGGTAAAAAGAACTACATAAGCCCAATGAACACTTAGCAACGCTGAACAAACGACTAAATGTCCAAGTATTTAGCAAGAGTCCTGATCGACGCTGCAAGTACATTCGATTTCTGACATGTTTTTTTTTTTAACTTTTTGCTGTGGGATCCCTCTGTTCACACAGACGGTAGAACTAGGTTGCTCCACAGCCAAAAAGAAAAAAATAAACGCACGTTCTCGAGTGCTTGTCGCAAGTGGTAGTGGCTCGTAACAAAAATATACAGCAAGTTGCCGAAAAAGCAAAGAGGCCGGAATTTTAGCAAAGCCCCCCCTCCCCCCCCCCCTCGCCAATGTTTGAAAAAGAAAAAAAAACAGCAAATGCAAGGGCCATGATGTGCATGCGCTAGAAAAGCAGCAATAAGTCGTGCACTGCACCGAGCGAGAACTTGTCCTACGGCCTCGTGGGTTGAGTACTTCAGCCCAGGAAAAATTCGTTATTTAGTCAATTCATCAAGTTTTCTCGGAGACTCGAAATCCTTCTTCAAGTACACGTTTCACTGAAAACACCTTCACTTCCGCTGTTGGTGGCGGCCGCTCTGGAGAAACACGCTGCGTTACGCTTCTTCCATGTCTGCAGAAATGTCATTGCTGCCGAAGCTGAGAAGCTCGATCAGAAAGCGTTACATAAGTTTCTCAGAGCAGGATCACGATAAGAAAACCAGCAGGTAAAATCGCCTGATAATGAAAATATGCCTCGACATTAGGGAGTTTTCTAATAGCGTGCGCAAACACCATCCGTAGATGTCGCTGCCACTGCGCATGCTTCATAACGCTAACCACCGTTAGCATTTGCGGTATGTCAGCAAAAACCCCGAAATATCGTTCGGCTTACAATGCCCGTAAGGCCACTTTGCGGCGATTCCAGCGTGTGTCAACGTTTGCGGCGGACAAACACTATTTGAAAACTCATATGGGGCTCATACACAAACGCTAGGTCCGCAATGCCTGCTAGCTAAGCGTACGCTATTTGAAAACTCCCTAATAACCAACGACAAGCCGCACTTATCGCGTGCTGAGATTCGACCAGGAGCGAGTCATCAACGTTCCTGCTCGATATAATTCTATGCAACACTCGAGTGTCGACTGTACAAGAAAGACGTGCGAGTGAGTAGGGGCCGTGCGACGCACCATCAACGTGCCACGTGCGCTCACCTGTTGCCGGCGTTGTCGAGCCAGCGGCGCGAGAGGCGCGGAGCTCACGACCATCGGCTGGGCTGCGTGAGGCCCCTCTGTGGCCGACGGCGCGCGCGGGCACCGATCAGCGCCTGCGCGACTCGCCTCCTTCCTCTCCATGCCGGCCCGTTCGACGAGCGCCACGCTGCGCTGCACGCCCCGAAAGTTCCCGCCACTTTGCGCACAGCTCAGGCGCTCGACCTAGCAGCCGTGGCGCGTTAGGGAAACACGTAAAGCCTTCCCACGAAAAGCAAACAGAGCCTGGGCCGCGATGCGAGCGTAGCGACGGCAAAACGCGGCAGAGGGATCAAGCACCATGATGCGCTTTTGTGGGAGCTGCTGCATAAATATTCCGTTTCGAATGATAATGGTGAATACATAACCACGTGTATTGGTTCATTTCTTTAAAATACGTGGCTACAAAAAACAAATATTATATATATATATATATATATATATATATATATATATATATATTATTTGTTTTGTGTGACACAAAACAGTGGCACAAATCAGTGTTGACAGTGGTTCTTCCTCTTTCTACTTTCTTTTCTTTCTTTTTCTTTTTCGTGTTTTTTCTCCCTTCTTTTTTGTTTTTTGTTTTTTTTCTTTTTTCAGTTCCTTCTCACTCGCAAACATCTTTCAAGGCGAGAGGGACGCGACAGCAACGAAGTTTGGAAGTTCATGTAAGTATAACTCATCCCCTGATGAAGGGAGGACCCCACCCGAAACTGTTGGGAAATAAATATATTTATTCTTGTTGACAACGCTCCCGTTGTGCCATATATATATATATATATATATATATATATATATATATATATATATATATATATATATATATATATATATATATATATATATATATATATCGAATATTTTGAGTGATATAAGTATTCGCTTCTGTCTCTATGTGAAGGCATTCGAAACGCTTTTACCCGCACACGAAAGTGCAAACTTCATAACATCATAACTACTATGGTTTTATCAACAAGTGCTCAGCGGCTTGATATATGAGCTTCAAATTCAAGTTCGTTGCGTAAAAAGAGCCTAGGTTTTCTGTGTGACACAAATGATCATAGCAAAATTTTTTCGGAGCATCAGTTACTTAGCATAGTAAGAAAATCACACATTTCGATAGGATTAAAAGCAGCAAAACAAAGCAAGTTTTCTTTTTTTTGATCTAATGAAGAAAATACATTAGAGCGCCGCTTGAAGGAAAGATAACGTTGATGTAGCCAACGTTGATGTAGCTTATAGCACCTTCCTGTGCCTGTTGTATGCTAGATATGAGGCAGCATTTCTGGTTCAGAAGCTCTCATGCGATATAAATAAAAGGCACATGCGCAAAGACTTCGAAAAAATTGCATGTTTATCAAAGCACTCAAATTTATGTCCTTTGTATAAATAAAGTTCTTTGATTGATATGTGATGTTTATTGTCCTAAAACCACCATATGATTATGAGAGACGCCGTAGTGGAGGGCTCCAGAAATTTCGACCACCTGTGGTTCTTTAACGTGCACCGAAATCTCAGCACACGGGCCTACATTTCCGCCTTCGTGTGATATGCAGCCCCCGCAGCCGGGATAAAATAAAGTTCTTTGTATGTATGTGTGTATACCATTTTCATCCCCTAGCGCGACACATACGCCTTAACTTGAGATAGCAGCTACAAAAACATTTCACGTTAACCCTTAAGTAAGGCTACAATGCACTGCATGAAAAATTATTACAAACAAGTTACGGTGACTAGAGGGAATTACATGTCATAAATGGGCTTCCGAAGAAGAATAAGCCCCGACATTGGTCACAAGCCAATGTGTCCACGCTCGCCTGAATCTAAGCACATGAACTTCAAGTAATTTCACCTCCACAAAAATGTGGCTGCGGTGGCCGGGATTCAGTCCAGTGACCTGCGGGCAATCAGTTGAGCACCACAACCATTAAGACACCTCGGCGGGTCAATAATAGTCATCGAGGTGGTTGTATATGTCGCCGCGGCTGTGTTATTCGATCATTAGTTTATTGCTACTTCATTTGTTCATTAGTCAGTTCATTGCTGCAGAATCACTTCATTCTGTTTCCGCAGTTTCCGCACTGCCGGCTTGGTTTCCGGCTTTTCGTCGGCATGCGGAGCATGAAGGAACCAGCACATTGTGGGGCTGCTCTAACCCTCTGTGAAGCCGTTAGCACCTCGAGGCGCACACGTGTTTCGCGCTTGGGCCTCGTTTACAGTTCACAATGATCAAGTGGTAGGTGGCGTTGTGCTCGCGGGCGTTCATCGCCATCAAGGTTAGCGCGGTAGCGCTTGCAGCATGGAGGAAGGAAAGATAGCAGAGGGCATGCCCAGCCGGCGTGCTACGTGAAAAGTGTGGAGGAAATGATATCATGGCGGCCATATTCACTGGGCACAATGGTGGCATTGCTATGGTTACGTGTTGTGCAGTGTAGCTGGTCTAGCAGTGAGTGGCGGCATGTGTGCCTCCATAGGTCTCGCGTTGAGCCGTGGCGGACAATAATCGTGCTCTGCGCCACGTTATTGGTTACGCAGTGTTCTCATGGCAGTTACTGTAGTCTCAGCAACGTTTACAAAACTTTTCGTCCACCAAGGGGTCTGAACAGTGTGTAGAACGAGCGCATTTCCATGTGTCGTGCGGTGGATGACGCGGATGAAGCATTTAAAGTGTTCAGCGAAATTGCGTTGGACACCATGACGAAGCGGAACGACGACGAACACACTGCAGGTCAGTGACGCTTGGGCAGTGCTCCTGCTTGTGGCAACGGACGTTTCGTTCGTTGCCACAAGCAGGTGCACTGGTGGGCCCAAGCACAAGCACTGGTGTGCCCAGCAAGACGCAATGAGGACCATGTGCACATACGTAGTTTCGTTTTCGGTATGTGTACAGTAACAACTTGCATGTGCGAAATAAAAAACCGATTTTGTTCAGCTTGTTATATTCACCCCCAACATTGTAATCTCAGGGTTAGAGCCATCGCGTTCAAGTGTCACTTGCACCGTGCTCAAAGTCACCATGGTCGCAGAATGCTGACGCCGGTGAGCTTCACGCGGAACACGAACGCAGTGGCCGGGCGCGGCGTCGGCCTCGTGTCTGAATGCAACCTTAGAAGTAGGCATACGACCGATCGTGATGTCTATACAGTGCGTGAATTATTGACGTGAAAACACTCGCCGTTGTCACTTCATCCAGCGCGCGTTCTTTTGTACTTGCTTCGTTGTCGGCGAGCTATTACTCGCTCTTAATACTCGGACGAAATGATTTCGCCAAAGGTGTAGCGCTGTCCCAGAGTTTTGAGCGCCGTTCCATTAGTTTCCGATCGTCACGACACACGCGCTGAGCAGCCCACCTGCTTTCCGAGCCGGAGAGAGAGTCGTGCCTTCTGCTTTACATTCGGCGTAAACAAGAAAGGAGAATTTCCCCAGTCAATATGGCGAACTTCCGGCTTCAACACGGCTACAGTGTACTAGAATACTATCCAGTTGCGCGTCCGCGCCGCGCTGCCTGACGCACGCGGTGGTAGCTGCAGCGGCGGCGCTGCCATCGACCACTCTTGAAAACTCACCCTGGCTCTCCTTGGCAGCGTACGTGAAATACGAGAATGTAACGCTTGTTGGGTTACGCGCCGCCGCTGTTTTAACACTATTGTGACTGGGTTTTCAATTATTCTTCGCGTATTCCATAACCGCATTGGTATGGTATGCTGTAAGTATGATTTCGCGTCCCTCAGCAAAGAAAAGCTGGTAGCAGTAGAAGGCTAGACGATGCTCTGTATTTTTCCCCCTTAATGCAGCATTCATGCAATGTGGCTATTTGGCGAGTATTGAAATTTTTTAAGCAAACGTTATCCGTGAAACCAAATATCCGCGTGATAATCGTCATAATGAAAAACGTGGGGAATGTCAACTATAACGGGCTCGTGCACTAAACTAAGGCACAATAATTTTTAAAAACCATGATACGTTCGAAAAAAAAAACGACTTCGAAATCACTCTCACTGTTCCACTCGATTTCATTGCACGTGTTTTTCACTTGCACAAAAGTTTTTCGTGCACCTTGAATGCACAAAGTTAACGGTGTAGAGGTACAGCTAAGTTAGTCTACTTAGCTTCATGTGTTGCGCTGCCTTTCTCTTTGACAGCACGTTTGCCTTGTTCAAGCCTTTGATTTAAAGAATGAAGCCGAGTGGTGACATAAAAGCTGACTAAGCGAGGAGTGAGACTGTCGGCGTGAGCGCTGCATCCCGCCTTCAAAAGAACGGCACAATGAATCATGTGCAAGATGTTCATTACGCTCTCCCGGTGAACTTTTCGTGCTCTAAAGCAACTTGTGAAAAAATCTTCAAGTCTTGACATAAAGCGGAAAAGTTCGACCGATGGGTAGAGCAAACCACCTTGATCATTGTGGCGCACAAATTCTGCCGCATGCAAGTGGCGCCCTTCTTCTGTTGGGAGAAGGAGGCTGTCATTACATGCAGAACACTTGGTGGGAAGCACGCACTTTCTCAACACATATCCGGAAATGTAATAAGTCAGCCTTGAGTCGCTTCTCGGGATGTGGTACTCATGTTCCACAGCTTCACTTTCACATGAGCCTGAGGGTCCCGCTTGCTTTTCCGCGCAAAGCTTCATTTGGGCAATCCGCTGTTGCTTTGGAGTTTCTTCCCTGTCCCCAACATCAAGAAGAGAACTGATGAAATCACCCTCTGCATTTCCGCCTGCAATACTGTGTGCCAAAATATAGAAAGAGAGACAGTGAGCAGGAACTGCTGTGGCGTCGGGTGTGAGTTGCAGCCGGAAGAAAGTCTCGCGATTCCGAAAAAGTTTTCCACTTTATCTTGGCTCAGCTTGGATGTCAACAAGTAGCGAAACCCATATTTCTCACGCAAATAGCGAAGGAGCTCTAGAGTACTTGTTGAAGTGACTCTTAAGCCCTCAGCACTTGACTCGCTGAGAAACTTATTCTTATCAGCATGATGCTCCCAAGCGTCCAGGAAACTGAGAATTTCCTTAATGCTTTCTTCACTTGCAGATTTGGGTCTGAGAGCTTCGGCTGTGTACCTTGCTGTCATCACAGCAATCAGTGACTTCATTCTCATGAAGAATTTCTTTGTCGCGTCAATTTTACCGCAGATCCTTTCCAACCAAGTACGGTAACAAAAAAATGCTCGCAAAGGACCATGTCCAAACAACTGGAACGCATAACTTGCCCGCATTTTTTCGAAATTGTTGGGGCTTATGTGGAAGCTGGTAATCCCGGGCAATGCCTTCATCATGACTGCATTACTGTCCGATTTGAGAGCTTCTCTTGCAAATTGCATCGAAACTTCGCCATCTGGTGTGTCAAAAGTTGTAGTAAGGAGCCCTTTTCGAACGTTCTTGACTGAATGAGTAAAATCATAAAAAAAGTGTAGGAACCGATTGCTGTCAACAGGATGTGGTTTTTTGCACACCACTTCTTTTAAAGAAGCTCTAATGTTAAAGATGCGCCACATTTCCCGGTTCCAAACTGCTGCATCACATGTTATGTAGTCCACAAAGAGGCCGGCTCTTTCTGCTAGAACTGTGGATTCCAGAATAATTTTGGCCAACAGGTCCCCTTTCACGTTCTCGTTACACCCGAAAACACCAATTACTTGTGTCCAGCTGCCAACCAACGGCACAAACATTACGACGAGGCCATGATTTCATGCCAATGTTTTGTCTTTTTCGGGCGTATACGATCTGAGGTCCACAGAGCCTTCAATTTTCGCACCTGTGGTAACAGACAAATGTTCAGCCAGTTTCATTTTATCGATTATTAATCCACCATGTCGGTGGAACGCACCCAAGTGGGCAACTTTTTTTGCAACACACTCAGCATCTTTTCATTGAACCCATAGCCGCTTCTGTAGTGAGTGGTGTATTCACGGAGGGTTGTGTCACTTGGCAGTGCCAAAATGTTCTGTCTTCGCATATACTGGTAGAGCTTCGGGCTTCTCATTTTGAGTAAAATGCATTCAAGCATCCATTCTTTGTCGTACTTCATGCCCCGTAAGCTCTTCTTTTTGGATGCCTCAAAGCACTGCCTGACAGCGAGCTGCTGCTTTGGCGACAACAAACTTATCTTTTTAGCGAGTACTTCATCAGCTGTCGCAGCGCACTCGCTTTTGATTTTCTTGATGTGTAAGGTGAGCTAGTCTACCTTCAATAAATGTCGATTTCTTCGGGTACAAGCTTGCAGCTTCTTCAAAACACAGCTACGGCACAGCGAGCTAACATAATGACTGTTCAGGCTCCCTCCTTGACGCCTTTTGAGGCGCCACTGCCGCCTAACAAGGGCATTTCTTACGTATTTGCAAACGACGCAAGCCATTCCTTCTTTCGTTGCCCTGCCTTGGCAGTTCATACTGTAAACTGCTATGCCCTCGCACTTAATTTGGCCTTGCAATTTCATAGTTAAGTTGGTTGTGAGACTGCTTTCAGCTCGCAATGCTGCACCTTCGCATATATTGCATGTCATGGGTTTCCTGCAGAGTGGTTATAGCATCTTGAATTGTTGTCACTGACGCGCCAGCCACCTGTTTACCACACACGAACGTCTTCGAGTGCAAAGCACCGACACTGTTTGCACTGAAGAACACGGCTTTTTCCACAGTGACTTCGCCTGAAAGCGAGTCGAGGGAACATGAGGTAAAGCACACTCCGTCGGCGTCGTAATGTTCATGCAGCGCCCAGCGCTTCCCTGGCATTTCGATTTGCATCACCGCAGCGGCAGTCGCGGCCGCAAAGACTTCATTGCCATTCGAAGGTTCGTCGACATCGTCAGCTCCGCAATCTCCCCATGCACCTTTTTCTGTTGTGGGACATCGTCATCGCACTTCCTTTTTCGCTCATTTCTCTTCAGAATGGGCTGCTTGCTGAGGTAAGCTGGTAAATTTGGCAAAATTGTGGAGACTGCGTCCGAAGTGAGCGTAGGCGTCCCACGTGGAATGCGAACTTCCTTACCATTTATGCGGTGTACGTATTCTCCCACAATAAAACGCAGCTCAAAATAGAGCTCACATACCGCGCAGTCCGCGGTCAGCGCCTTGACTATGAAGGTTTCTTTCTCACGTGGATCTTCGTTCCGGGTCTGCAGGTGCCTTGAATAGCGACAGCTTCTTCGCGCTGTTAGTTCGCGCGTACTCTGTGCTGCACCCTGGAGCGTAGCAGTGACTGAGGCGTTGCTTTCCACTCATTGCCGCACGTGGCCACGTTCACACAAGAGTATACGCGTGGAACACAACCACACAGAACTGGAAGCCACCAAGAACACCACTGAAATAAGACGGTCGCGCGTGCGCACGTGTGCACAAAACCGGTAGCTTTCAAGAGTGGCCGACGACAGCGCCGCCGCTTCGGGTGCCATTCACTGTGACGCACGAAGCAAGGCGGCGCTCCCTCCGCTCATCGCACTAAATTCTAGTACAGTGTACCACGGCTTCACAACGAGTGACGTTAGGGCCTCTCTTAAGATTTTTTCCTTCCTCCAAGGCTAGAAGTGACGCTTGGCGGTGAGTCTTGGAGGCGGCACAAGGCACAGAAGTGTTTTTTTTTTTTTCGCGTGTGGCAGCTGGTGCGAACGGTCGCCTTCCTGAGGCGGGACCGGGGGGGGGGGGGTGCCGCGGGCAATTTACCCGTGAGCCCCTCGTGGTGAGTCGAGCATTGGGCACGTACATGTTACCTTGTTTTTCCTTATGTTGTATTAGTGTTCGGAATATTTTGTAAGGACGCTTCAGCGTGTTGATCACTAGTGATGTATTTTATTCCGTTGAGAACATTGTCGAGCGAAAAGAAGTTCAATAAACGTTATGTTTAGTTCGTTTTGACCGCGTCTCCTGTGTCGGTTTACTCCGAGAGCGGCGTGCTCACTTCCAGATTACACACTGGCTTCCCAACGTGGATTGCTTGGAGCATCGGACTACAGTTTTCATGGTTAGGAACAGCCTTTTGTTAGCCCGGATAGAGTAGTCCGAAGGTGTACTCCCATTTCTAGCTTCGGCGGCGTGCTTTGATGAGATCGAGGAGATCAGTTGCCATGACGCTGTTCTTTTATTTTTTTAAGAACGTTGTTGAGTTGGTACGAGAGCCATGATTGTGGTCCGCATTGTGGGGTAAGCAAAGCTTGGAGCACGTGGATTGTATGGCAAGCCCGAAGCGAGTGAGTGCGGAAGCCTCATAGGTAGTACGAGTTTATGTGAATAGCTTCTGCTATCTTTTGACTGAGGGAGTCTGGCGTCATTGCTCTTTGTCTTGTGGTTCGACGCCGGGGCGTCATGACACCACCCGAGATGGTAGGCGCCGATCACTCGGTAAGCTGCTGTGTGCGGCGAACGAGTAGGGCCACCATACAGAGCGGATGTCCACTTGCGGTGGCCTTTTCTGTGCCTATAGGCTGGGTGGATGCCGGTTGTTGTCAAGCGACTCATTAGGCCTAAAGCTCTGCGCAGCTACCTGTGACACGGGGCACAACTACGTGGATTATGGCCTTGAGGTGTTGGTCTCTGCTTTTCTCATTTTTTTTTATCTTGCGATGCACAAGTTAAGAAAAGCAAACTTTGTGTTCTTTGAGCTGGGTGTCTCGGTCACCGCCGATGTGTTTGCTAGTAGTACTGCACATCGTACTACGTAGGCGTTGTGGCCGAAACTCCTGTACCTTTGCCCCTCTGCAGTATTTTGTCGAGTACTCTGAGTGTACGCAGCAGGATTGATGTAACCTGCGGCTAGCTCTCTTCTACGCATAGTCTTCGCCATTGGGCAGGAATGCAGTCATGAGATCGGGCGATGGACATGCTTGGGACCTGCGTAACTACGTGCAGACCGGCGCAATCGTAGGCGCTGGTCGCAACCAGGAGATGTGCCGGTGCGAGTGACGGTTCCTCGCGCTGACGGCCACGTTGCTGTTGCGGCAACAGTACTTAGGTCAGCCATGGAGCCGGACAGAGCAGCAGTGTCGACGGGTGGTGGTGTCGTGGGGCATGGTCATTCCTGTAAGACTTGTGTTGTGCCTTTCGTTAGAGCTTGCTTGGGTGTTTTCTTTCATGTTTTTTTATTTCTTAATATAGTTTGAATAAAAATTAGGGGAGATTTAAGGGTACTATCACTTTCTGTGAAGTGATTTGCGTCTCGTGGACACGTGCTTCGCACATTGGCCGCATTTAGGATTCACAACTAACGGGTGCTAGATGGCGTTGTGCTCGCGAGCGTTTATCGCGACCACCATCATCATGGTTAGCGCGGTAGCGCCAGCAGGGACGCCTGGCGGCGAGGCTCGGTGGCTGGACAAAAGAGATTGGCGGTTTTTTTTTTTGGCGCGTGGCAGCTGAAGCGAGTGGTCGATGCCTGCGGTGGGACGGCGCCACGTGCCGTTTCCCGTGGGCCCTCGTTGTTAGTCAAGCGTTGGCAACGCCGCCTTCATGGTATACCTTGCGCTTGTTTTTGCGTTGATTGAGCGAATTGGAATACTGTGTAATGTTGTTTAGCTAGTTAATCACTAATGATGTATTTGATTTGGCTGATGATATCGACGTTGTAAAAGTAGTTAAAAGTAAATGCGTTTGGCATGGTTCAACCGCGTTTACTGTGTCCGTGTGGTTCAACCGCATGGTGCCTCGTTGCAAGACTCCAGAACCTTAACAAGATGTCAGCTGGTTCTGACGATGAAGGCTGCAGCGACTCTGAGAAATGCGCAAATCTTTATTCGGTGAACGTGGGACCCGGAAATAAAAAGTGAAGGCATGGGCCATTCGTGCTCTGCACTGATAACGGCAAGAAAAGCCTGCGGCTGTCGTGATACCCGATCATCGGTGGGAAGCTTCGTCTTTTATAAATCAGTCATCGAGTCTTCGCACGTTATGGCTGGTGCTCCCAAATGAACTTGCATGATCGCGTCCTAGCGTAATCTTAACACAATAATGTCGAACAATCGCCAAGCTTAGAATCAATGAGGCCCCGTGGGATTTAATCCTCGCCGTGGTGGCTCAAGTTTCAATGGAGGCGAAATTGTTCCAGGCCCGCATACTTGGATTCAGTTGTAGGTTTAAAAAACACCGGTGGTCAAATTTTCTAGAGAACTCCACTACGGCGTCTCCCACCACGCGTCCGCATAGCAGCATGCAAACTTACGCAGCTGCTCAATTTATTGATGCTTCCCCGCCGCGAGGTCTAGTGGCGAAGGTACTCGGCTGCTGACCCGCAGGTCACGGGATCAAATCTAGACTTCGACGGCTGCATTTTCGATGGAGGCGAAAATTCTGTTGACCCATGAGCTCAGATTTGGGTGCACGTTAAACAACCCCAGAAAGTCGAAATTACCGGAGCCCTCCACTACGGCGTCTCTCATAATTATATGGTGGTTTTGGAACGTTGAGCCGCACATATCAAAGAATTTCTTGATGCGTTTGCAGCTGATAATGAATAAACATTCAGGAGAGTTTCGTAATGGGCGGGTCTTTGAAACACCCATTCATTGTGCTATTTGCGCGTATCAACGCTTGTTGCACTTCTACGCATCTGCCATGCAATATCTTATGCGTTAAGGATTAGCCTCTTCGTACACATGGCCTTCATACACTGTAAACAGAAATAAGCCGAGATGGGAGTAAATGACCTTGTCTTCTAGCGTACGCCCCGATGAAAGTTTTATAAACACCGTCCGGAGAGAGTAAAAAATGTACTTCCCATCAGTAGGGGTTTTTTGCTTGGTGCCAGGGGGGGGGGGGGGTTATTTACATCCATCAGGGAACTTGTTCAGGTCAGTATGGGAGTAAATTTTTTCTGCATCGAAAGAGAAAAAAATTGCATCAGCAGCCGTACCATGCGAAAGCGTAACATTGATTGCATTACCTTCCAAGCACACACCAAAGATTAAAGTACACAAACATGCTCCCAAGGTTCACGTAATATTACAACACTCGAACTCACCACACCTTGCCACCTGTAGTGCACACTTGCCATTCAGTCACCGGGTATATATAGGCACCACATTCTGACCTCCCATGCAGCCCTGGAGAAACCCTCTTTTTGCTAATAATTAAGAAATAAACACGCACAGCGTAAGTATGAAGTTGCGGTGTCCTAATGTAAGCACTTGAACACACATGCCTTTTATCATAAGCCTGCCTAATATTCAATATTTTTTAAGTATAGCGAAAAAGTTTTATCAGTTTGCGCTCTGTCGTACGGGCTGATTTTGCATTAGCAGTACTGCTTGTGGATGCGTAAAATCCACTGAATCATACACAAAGCCCGTGCGCCTTTGAATGAACACATTAACGAGGCACATTGAGCAGCTCCACCGATGAACCGAGGTATACCGCCGCTACGGCGTTCGACGACTAGGCCTCGCTCACGAGTACGGCACGGTGATTCGATGAATGGCAGCTGGCGATCACAAAATGCTTGCAGATGTGCAGTTTACGTCTCGTGATTTTTCTCATGCACAAAAATAGGTGTCCGCTGTCCACGTAGTTTAAGCTACAAAGCGATGGACTTAACGAACAAGACGGTTCCCAGTCGCTGTTCCCATTGCTCCCATGCATTGCATTGACATGCATGCATGCCGCACGCTGTTTCTGTGTGTGTCCGCCTCGTTCGGCGCTCGCCTTCGAGTTAGTCACTGGACAGCGGCGGTCACAAAGGGCAGAAGTCTGTTATTCTTCCCAGCAGCCTTTATTTTTTGTAAAACACATTCATTGCCTCGCCGGTAGTCAATGCTAGCTAGCTCGTGTAGAACTCGCCATGGTGGCCGGTGCGCAGTGCGAGCTCGATACGATGCCGGCTTGATGCCGACGGCATAGCGAGGCCTTCTTACCGCTTAGATGTTGCAGCCTGTGAAATAACGGTGACACTTTGAGAATCCACCATCGGCGGAGACTGAACGAATGCGTCGCCGGCGCAACTCTCACACCGGTTGCCGGCCAGCCTGCCGTAGCCGAGCGAAGCCTGCTTCGAACCGCTTCGAAGTTTTACAGTGCAATCGCTGACGATTGTACTCCGCCTTGTTCGGCGCTCGCCTTCTAGTTAGTCATTTGGCAGCTGCGGTCGCAAGGCGCAGAAGACTGTTAATCATCCCAGCAGACTTCATTTTTTGTAAAACACATTCATTGCCTCGCCGGTAGTCAATGCTAGCTAGCTCGTATAGAACTCGCCATGGTGGCTGATGCGCAGTGCGAGCTCGATAAGATGCCGACTTGATACCGACGGCATAGCGAGGCCTTCTTACCGCTTAGATGTTGCAGCCAGTGAAATACCGGTGACACTCCGAGAAGTCACTATTGGCGGCGACGGGGTGAGCGCGTCGCAGGCGCAACTCTCACACCGATTGCTAGCCAGCCTGCCGTAGTCGAGCGAAGCCTACTTCAGACCGCTTCAAAGTTTTTGACGGTGAAACTCCAGGAGCAGCCGCTGACAATCACAACAGCTTACTTTTGCTACCATTAAGTTATTCTTCCAAGTTTCTTGTTACTCGGCCCTTTGAAGCGCGGCATTCATGGAGTTTCGTTGAGGAATTGGACCAATCTGCAGCGTGGTCTAACGGCGCTAAATATATTGAAATGTTCACACTAAACACCAACCGGTCGTTGCAAATCTTCGCTGCACTTATAATTTTGTTGCCTGTCGACAGATGCTCACACGGTTAGCCACACAAAGCACCTGTGTTTCACACCAATGTGCAAACATATGCCCGTACACACACACACACACACACACACACACACACACACACACACACACACACACACACACACACACACACACACACACACACACACATACACACACACACACACACACACACACACACACACACGTAACGCCCAAAGAGGGTTTTTAAAGCTCCCATAGGGAGCTTGTATCCACGTGACCTGAAACTCCCTGGGGAGTTTAACAAGGTCATGCCGTACACAAACTCTGTCATTAAGCAAGGGGCGTTTTGCGACGACATGGGCCGAGTTCACTCCCTACCAGGGAGGAAATAATTGGGGCATGGGAGTTTTGTTGGCTCATGTGCTGGAGAAACACCCATCTCGGCTAACTTTTGCTTACAGTGTATTGTGCTTGTTTAGATGTGAAGCAGCTTAAGGCGGACGCTTTGTCCATCACCTCATGTAGCGTGCACCTCCACTGCAGATATGCGCCCCCTTTTCTCTTCTCGTGCGCTTCCCTCTCACTCTCTTTAAAGATCTGGTGGTGGCGCGGCAACGCGAAGCTGAATCGAAACGCAAACGTCGAGCGGCGGATCCCAACTCGACGAGGCAACGCAAATCAGCGGCGAAGCCGATGAAACGCTTGAAGCAACTGCTACAACTCGGGACCAATAGCAAGAACGTGCGGTTCAGGTGAGATTTACTCCACCGGAGCTTCAGCCACAGCTGCAGAGTGCGCAACCGGCTTTGAATAACAACCTGAACAAGATCGGCAGCATCCCGAACGAACAACGTAACATTCCAGCTTCCGCTGTGGCTGCTACGCGTTCGGTGCAGGCCCATTGTTTGTTTGTTTTTCCTCGAAGCAGGGTCAAGTCATAGCGTCGCTCATAATTGGAACGCCTGCTTGCTACGCGCCCGACATGGGTTCGATTCTCACTTGAACGGAATGTTTTTGCTATGCTAATATTTTCATAATTGTTTTTGTCTTGTCATAACGGACGAAATATTTTTTCGCTCACAACCAACGACGCCGACCCCAACGTGGAGTCGTCGGCCCTAATACGGGAATATCATGTGAAAATTAGCTCTATTATACAATCGCGGTGAAATCGCTCATTTATTGAACTTTGGCGTGTACTTAAACTCTCGACCACGTAATGGTAGATTCTATGGTGATAATCGGGCTGGCGATCTCTCCATCATTATTGTTAGTATCATGACCAGCCTGAATACGCCCACTACAGAGCGTAGGGCTCTCCCATTTTCCGCAAATCAGCCGTGTCCTGTGCTTGCTGCTGCGCGTTATACTTGCGAGCTTCTTATTTTCAACGGGCCACCTCGCTTTCTTTCTCAACATGCATGTTCGCCTTCTCTTGCAATCCAGTTAGTAAACAGTGGTTATCATTCTTACTTGCCCTGTTCATGCCTTTTTCTCCTTGCTTTCTACGCTGTAAACAGAAATAAGCCGAGATGGGAGTAAATTACTTGTCCTCAGGTGCATGACCCTACACTCTAAAAAAATATTAGGTAAAAAGGGTGTCTTTTCGTTCCAGAACAATAATCGTCATCAGACATACGTGCGCTTCCTTTCTTGAAAACTCGGCGTTGGCCACTTTCCTATCGAGAATGCAATGTAACCCTGATAATGGGTATGTCGATCGTGACTGGAATGTACCGGGCGCGGGGCGATAGCGCAAGGATGGAACGCAATATAGATAACCATTATTGTTGTGGGACAAAAAGACACCCTTTTTACTCGCTCTTTTTTAGAGTGTATGGGGGCTTTAAAAACACTGTCCAGAGGGAGTAAAAAATTTACTCACCGATAGGAGGGGGTTTTTGGGTGTGTTTAAGGGATGGTCTACTTACGTCCATCTGGGAACTTTTTCACGTCAGTATGGGAGTTTTTATTTACATCAATCGGGGAACATTCGTAGGTCAGTATGGGAGGAAGTTATTACATTAAAAAACGCCCACAGTCGTTCCCTGCCTAACTTCAATTAAATTACGTTCGAAGCACACATTATTGATTACACATACGCAGACACATGCACACAACGTTCTCGCAATATTATAACATTTTCCCTGACCACAGCTAGTCGCTCACAAGCACACCCACACACCTTTCACCGGGTATATATAGGCACCCAATTTTGACCTACCATGTAGCTCTAGATGGACGCTTTTTTACGAGTAATTAAGCAATAAGTATTCGCGGCGTAGGTATGAATTTGCGGTAGCCTAATTGAATCATTCAGCCCACACGCCTTTAATTGTAAGTTCACCTAATAATGAGTACTTTCTAAATATAGCGAAACTTAATAATTAGCTCGTGCTCAGTCACACAAACTGAATTTGCAGTAGCAGTACTGCGTGTGAATCTGTAAATTGAACTAAATCGTACGCAAAGCATGCGATGCCTTACATAAACACTTCAACGGCGCGCATTCCGCAGCGTTGGAAAAGACAGCGACACCACCGCTACCGCGTTCGACCAATAGGCCTCATTCACGAGTACGGCACGGCACGCCTTTACGATGAATGACAGCTGGCAGTCACAAACTGCTTGCTGCTGTACAGTTTTCTTCATGAGTATTTTTAACACGCAAAGAAATTGGTGTCCGCTATCCCTGCATTTAAAGCTACGGAGCGATAGACTTAAACAAACAAGACGGTTCGCAATGCATGGGCATGCCGTACGCTGTTTCTGTGTGCCTCTGCCTCGTCTAGCGCTAACAGTCATGTTAGTCACTTGACAGCTGCGGTCGCATGGCGCAGAAGACACAATTTAAACTGTGATTTCTACCAGCAGCATTTATTTTCCGTGAAACACATTCTTTGCTTGACCGGTGGCTCATAGAGCTCGCCACGACACTGGCTTGGTACCGACGGCGTAGCGCGGCCTTCTCACCGCTTAGAGGTAGCTGCTAGTTAAATATTGGCGACACTCCAAGAAACCACCGTCGCTGGTGGTAGGGTAGAGCACTTTTGCAGGCGGCCGGGGCGAGCGCGTCGCCGGCGCATCTCTCGCAACTGCGGCCGGTTAGCTTCCAAGCTCCCGAGGTCGAGCGAAGCCTACTTCGAATCGCTTCGAAGTTTTAGACGGTGAAACTACAGAAGCAGCTGCTGACGATCGCAACAGCTTACTTTTACCATTGAAACTATTCCTCGCAATTCTTCGTAACTCGGCCCTTTGAAGCGAGTTATTCGCGACGTTTAGTTGAGGAATCGGGCCGATCTCCAGCGCCGTTCAATGGTGCGAAATATCTTGAAACGTTGGCACTAAACAGCGACCGCCCGCTGCAAATCTTCGCTGATGCTTTCATTGTCTGTCGACAAATGCTCGCACAGTCACCCCCATAATGCACTGGAGTTTCACACCGGCGTATCAAACAGGCGCCCGTACACACACATGCACGCATGTCACGATCAAAAAGGAAGCAGGAAGCAAAATAGGAGGAAAAGAACGGCAGGCAGGTTAACCAGCCTATAGACAACCAGTTTGCTACCCTGCGCATGGAGCTCTCTCCTCTCTATTTTTTTATCAAGGGGGTTTTTAAAACTGTCAAAGAGAGCTTTAACCACGTTACCTGAAACTCCGGGGGCAGTTTAACGCGGTCATGTCGTTCGTAAATTCTGTCATTAAGGAAGGGGCATTTTATAAAGACATGTACAGAGATCACTCCGCTACCAGGGAGTAAATGACATGGGTAAGAGAGTTTTGTGGGCTTATATGCTGGAAAAATCCCCATCTCGGCTAATTTTTGCTTACAGCGTATGGTGTCCTTAACACCGATTCGTTTCCTTACCCAATCTGCTTTCTTGTCGTCTCTTAAAGTTACATCGATCATTTTGCTTTCCATCGCTAGTGGCGTCGTCCTCAATTTGAGCTGAACCCTTTGTGTAAGCCTCCCGGTTTCCTCTTCATAGGTGCGTAGTATACACCTTCCACTTGAGAGATAGGGGTAAACTGCAATTTATGAGTTCGGAATGCCGGCAGAATGCGCTCCACGCCATCTTCTTTCTTATAGACATTTTACTCCCTTGGTTTGGCTGCGCAGTTCTTCCCTGTCCTAAGCAGAGTTATTCCTATACAACTTCGAGTATCCAGCTTATCATTAAACACTGTTCTCTACCGAGGATATTACGTTCCGTCTCTTCCGTTCCAATATTGCCTCCCCAACGAAAGGACTCACATGCACAGCATAGAAGCGACCGAATCTAAACGAAATCTTTAACACCACACTTATGCAGTAATCAGTAAATTTATTGGGACGTTTCACGAAACGAGTGTCAGCCCACTTTGTCATTACCACTGGCTCATTCTTTATTTTTCTGGCGGCACATATCTTACCAAGCTTACTGGCAGCCATAAAAACAACATTGATGTCGTATCGACCTTCCACTTTCGTTAGCCTGTATGATACGCAAAGAAGGTGTTTTCCGAGGAGACAATTTTTTTTCTATTGATTCCTGTAGATATGCTCGCACTTAACTAAACAGACTTTAATCGCTCAGCGACAGTGGTCACTGCCACGTGAGGATAACATACGCCATAAAAACGAGTAAACTCTGCGTGAAAATTGGCAATCATCCTATTCGCACACGACTTAATGACAGAGGAATCAAGGCACGACATGGATATACCGTTGTTTTTTTACCTTAGAATGTTTAGTCGAGAAATTTAACGATAGCTTAGGAGACGTAGGATAATATTGCCAGGCAACGTGGTTTTTCAAGAACGTTAAGAAAATGTCTGAAAAGTGCATTCGATTGTTTTCAGGCTGTTCTGAAGTGAAATGAATTCTTGCTTCATTTATTTGGAATTTTTCCCTCTTTGAACCAAGCTCTGATTCCTTCATTGCCCCACAGAAAGAGAGTATATATAGTCATCCACGTACCGAGAAACATTATTGATGTAGACACTTAAGGCATCCTCTAAATGTTTCTCGATCTTGCTAAGTTATAAATAACAATAAATAACTCAAACTGAGAACAACCTGACCAACCAATGCCAATTTGTGATTTCTGCGTGCCATCACGCTCCTTTCAACCTATGAGCGTCGACTTTAAGTACATGGAGAGGATTTTCATGAATGCATCCTTAGACTTACCACGCTTATTGATGAAAATCATTTGCTGCATTTGTTCGTACTCGTACACTCTTCAAGACATTTCAAGAACCCTTCATGCAGAAGGAGTAATAATGGTCTTCAATATGCACGTTAAAAGCTTTACAACCACCAGGTTCTCCTTTGAGAAAAACTAGACCGGTGCTCGAGAAATACAAACTGGAAGGGGACCAAAAAACTTCGTGAGATTAAGCAGTTCTGCAAATAACTCGAAACACCGATTCGCCAGTTGTCTTTCTTCGAAACGATAGCTCGAGCAGAAATCTTCAGTTTTACCATCCTAAAATTCTTTTTTACGGCTCTTGACGCCTTTTCTGTAACCCTGCTATCTGACATGATTACGAAATGTCCTTCCTTATCTAAAATTACAGGCCTGAGTTTCTTCACCACGCTATGCTTAACCAAAGGCAGGGCAATATCTGGAGTGCCAAGAGGGCATGCGCCACTTAAGGTTTCGTGTGCACCTTTTTTTTCCGCCACTGTACTCTGATTAGCGTTCGCTGCGTCTTCACTTCTCTTGTGCACAAAGATAGCGGCGTGGTCAGTACCCCGTGCTGCAAACATTTCTCGCGGATAAAAGCCGAATACATTACAAGAAAGCAATAGCTGCGCACAGTAATATTGTCGATATACCTGATTCCCCTAAATGGTTTACGCTGATAATCAAAAGTTTTGTTGTCATCAGGCAATTCGATATCAGTCCAGGCCAGTGCAAATATTTACCTAGTACACCTCTTAAATAGGGTAAGGCAGAATGAGGAACGCTTGAATGCGAGAAAAAGAATGATTTGCTATGGCCCCTGAAGTACGACAAACAATTCGTCCAATCAAGAGTTGTGAAAAGAAAGCAATATGATATTCCGGACTGTAAGCAAGCCGTTAAGTAAGTTCACATAACTGTGAACTCCAAAGGAAATTGCATTGTGCACGTAAAAAGAAATCTTTGTGTGTGGTTCTTTGAAGAATTAAATTGGAAAACACATGTAAACAAACTGCGCGCCGCTTAAGCACAAATAATAATTTGTTCATAGAAGAGCGCATATAATACCACTAAGGTTAAAAATAAGCAAGTTCCAAGCGCTTTTCTATTCTGAGGTTATTTATGAGGAGTTTGCTGGGGAAGGACATCGCTTATAACTATACACTCTAAGCCGAAAAAGACTAAAGTGGGGTATGCCATTGGTCCTTTAGGGGTCTAAATGCGCTGCCACAGATTTTGAACCAATTTTGGACTAACTGCGGGAGTAACTGCAGGGGCTCAACTGTTACCCCAAGCACTTACTCCACTTGGTTTAAATGTTGGCCCCAGTAGAATGCTCCAGTGGGACTAACAGTTGAACCGTCTGGACCAATGGCAAAAAAAATGGCGACACTGTGTTTGGGCAGTATATTTTATGTTTATTCCAATTTAATCAGCACTGAAGATCATAGTATATTATTCAAGCAACACACACACACACATACATACGCACTATTATTTCAACGTAAAATACCGCAAACACTGACTGCCCGCGCTGTACTGTATACAGAGGACAGACTCTCGGGTATATATAGCACAGTATTTTGACCTCCCATCTAGTGCCAGTGGGCGACTTTTACTCGGCTTAAGAAAACAATAAATATTGACACCGTAATGCGAAAATTTACATGGGCTTATTCGTAGCACCGATGGGCATCGATCTTTTAATATGGATCCATCTAATCTTCAACATGCCTCCAGCCCGAGAATACGAATTATCAGCTGGTATTCGATCATGTCGGCCGAACCAGCGTTCGCAGTGCTGGCGCATGAGTCCGCAAACACAACATAGCAGCGGTGCTTGTGCGGGATAGCCGGCGAAGCAGCCGCAGGCGCCCCGCCGATGCCATACCGTGTCGGCTTGCCGACGGCGTCGCTAGGCTTACGACGAGTACGGCTAAACGACCGCCGGCGATCGCAACATGCGGCTCGCGTGGAATTTTCGTCATCGTTATTTTATAGTCACAAATGAACAATAGGTAAGTGCCCCATGTTCGCTGTGTCTTACCGAGTGATGTAGATATCTGCATACTTACAGCGACGAGACCGTTCGCAGGCACGGTTCTTCATCGTGCTGGTAAAGCACAACCTGTGTACCGCTGGCCGCACGATTAGTCGTATCCGCGATCGCCTACACGTTCGATTTTTGATAACGATTGTCGCATGGATAAAAAGACATAAGTTTGTCTGAGCTACTATTTTTGTGGACTTGAACGCGACGTTTCCTTCGCTTGTGCCGGCAATGCACTCACACCGGCAGCCCGCTTGATACCGATGACGTACGAAGCCTACTTTTCCTATATATCGCTTTGAACTTGTGGTCACTGTGTGGGTAGACGGCCGCTGATGAACAGCTTACCTTTATTAGCATTGTCAGTGTTCACCGTAGTTCGAACTTATTCAGCACATTGAAGCGAGTTATCCGCATTGCCCGTGTTCGGCGATTTTCACTTGGTTTCGGCCCGCCCGTGCCGGCATGGTGGAAACGCGAGGGCGCTTGCTGTGTGCACTGACTGCGTGATGTACTACTTTCCTCTCATAACATCTTCTATTCGTTTCATAGTGCTTCGCTTTCACAGTGGCGTATAGCCTATTTAACTTGTTTTCATGATCGCCGACCACGCCGAGCATTGCAGTGCAGCATTGACAGGAGGCGATCGCGGCGCAGTTGCCCTCCCCGTTGGTCCCTTCATTGCCGGGTGTTTGCGCAAGACACGCATTGTCACACATTTAGTCCCTGTTGGACGAACCGTTCGTCCATTGGTTTAACGACTGCAGTTAGTCCAACTTTGCCGAATTTCGGCTTAGAGTGTACCTGCAACAATAACCATCACCTTATACTCCTAGAAAGAAAACGCCGTGCTATTTCGATAAGTACACGTGCAAATTACAAGACCTGCTAACTGCCAAACAATTCATGTTTGGGGTAGATCAGCTACACTATTTTTAAATTGCTTCAGGTCATTCAACAGAAAAAAATCAATATTAAGCAAGTTACAACAAAAACACTACAATGTAAATGAAAATTAGCCGAGATGAGAGTTTCTTCAGCATATGAGCCCCCTGAACTCCCCTGCCCCAAGTATTTACTTCCTAGTACGGAGTGAACTCGGCACATGTCGTCGTAAAATGCCCCCTGCTTAAAGGGACACAAAAGCAAACCATCAAGTCGACGTTGATTGTTCAAATGGTGATCCAGAAACCTGGCAGTGTTACCTTCGTGCCAAGGAAGGGCCTATTTTGAAATAAAATCACGTTTTAGTGCTCCGAGCTAGGTTAGCGCACTTCAAATTACCCGCCTCAAAAAGCGGACCGACCGGACCGTCCCACGTCACTGTTGCCCTGCCCAACGTTGCCTGACTTAACTGCTCTAGCAGCAGTAGACCGAAGGCAGCGGGAGCCACAGCAACAATAACGGCCATTGATGAATTTCCCGCCAATGGCTTTCACATTGCAGATGCTTTGGTTTCAACTGCGTCCTGCTAGATGACACCACATGTACCGTGTAACCACGCGAAAATTGAATTTTTGAACCACTTGCGCCATTCTTCATAATAACTTCCGGTGGTTCTTTTTTTTCATGAATTAAACAGAAACGAACAAGCAGCATTTTAATGCGTGTCTTGATGCACGGAAGGTTCTTTATTTAGTGCAGTTAGATCGATTACTAGTGAATAATTGTAGGCGGTCCTTGTGATGTCATCGGGATGATTTTCGAAATGTCGTACTGTGGCGCTTGTATTCTTGTGCATTTACCTTAATTTCTTGGTAAGTAGGGCACTGTTGTTGATAATACTATCGTTTTAGGTGTTGTCATATATTGAGCTTTAACTCTGACGTAAATGGTTATTTGACATTATTGTCCCTTTAATGGCAGGGTTTATGAACGACATGGCTTTGTTAAACTCCCCAGGGAGTTCCAGGCCACATGGTTACAAACTCTCTACTGTCTATGGGAATTTTAGAAACCATTTTAGTCACGATGTTCGTGCGTGTGTAGGTGTGTGTTTCTGTGTATGTACGCACATCTATTTGCACGTCAGTGTGAAACACCAGTGCTTTGTGTGGCTGACCATGTAAGCATCTGTCAACAGGCAACGAAATTATCAGTGCAGCGAAGATTTGCAACGACCGGTTGGTGTTTAGTGTGAACATTTCAAAATATTTCGCACCGTTGAACCACGCTGGACATCGGTCCGATTCCTCAATGAAACGTCGCGAATGCCGCGCTTCAAAGAGCCGAATTACAAAAATTTCGAAGAATAATTTAATAATAACAAACGTAAGGTGTTACGATCATCAGCGATTGCTCCTGGAGTTTCACCGTTTAAAACTTCGAAGAGGTCTGAAGTAGGCTTCGCTCGACCCCGGCAGGCAGGCCGGCAACCGGTGTGAGAGTTGCGCCCGCGACGTGCTCGCCCAGTCTCTGCCGATGGTGGCTTCTCTGAGTGTCACCGGTATTTCACCGGCTGCAAGATCTAAGCGGTGAGAAGGCCTCACTATACCGTCGATATCAAGCCGGCAAAATAGCGAGCTCGCACTGCGTGCTGGCCGCCGTGGCGAGATCTACGAGCTAGCGCCGACCACCGGCGAGGCAAAGATTGTGTTTCACAAAAAAATAAAGGCTGTTCGGATGAAGAACAGTCCTCTGCGCCTTGCGACTACAGCTGTCAAATGACTAACTCGAAGGCGAGCGCCGAACGAGGTGGAGACACACAGAATAGGCATGTGGCATGCACGCCCATGCAATGCAGTTGAGCAACAGGAACCGCGACTGCGAACCGTCTCGTTCATTCAAAAGCGTCGCTCCGTAGCTTAAACTCTGTGGATAGCGGACACCTATTTTTGTGCATGGAAAAAAAACAACGAGACAAAAACTGAACATCAGCAAGCATTTTTTGATCGCCAGCTGTCATTCATCGTATCACCATGTCGTACTCGCGAGTGAGGCCTGTCGTTGAGCACGGTAGCGACGGTGTACCTTGTTTCACCGCTGGAGCTGATTGATTTGGTGAATACGCGGGGTTTAACGTCCCAAAACTACCATATGATTATGAGAGACGCCGTAGTGGAGGGCTCCGAAAATTTTGACCACCTGGGTTTCTTTAACGTGCATCCAAATCTGAGCACACGGGCCTACAACATTTCCGCCTCCATCGGAAATGCCGTAACCACAGCCGGGATTTGATCCGGCGACCTGCGGGACAGCAGCCGAGTACCCTAGCCCCTAGACCACCGCGGCGGGGCGCATCCCTGAAGCTGCTGAATGTGTGTCGTTAATGGGTTCATGCAAGGCCGCTCAGGCTTTGTGTACGATTCAGTGCGTTTTACGGATTCACATACAGTATTGCTAATGCAAATTCAGCCCGTACGACAGAGCACCAACTCGTAAAAATTTTCGCTATAGTTAAAAAAACATTGAATGTTAGGCAAGCTTGGCATAAAAGGCATCTGTGTTGAGGTGCTTACATTACGCCACTGCAATTTTGTACCTGTGTCGTGTATTTTTATTGCTTAATAATTAGCAAAAATCCCCCCCCCCCCCCCGAAGCTACATGGGAGGTGAGAATACGGTGTTTATATATACCCGTTGATAGATGTGTAGGACTGTAGGTGTGAAATACGAGTGGCAAGCTGCGGTGAGTGTGAGTTGTAAAATTACGTGAACATTGTGTGTATGTTTGTGCACCGTGACCAATATTGTGTGCTTCTCAGGTAATGAAATTCAATGTACACTTGCGCATGGTACGGCTGCTGACGTAATTTTTTTCTCAGTTGTTAAAATTTACTCTCATACTGACCTGAAAAAGTTCCCCGATGGATGTAAATAAAAACTCCCCTAAATCCAATCCAAACCCCTCTTGTTAAGGAGTAAATTTTTTACTCCCTCCGGACGGTGTTTTTAAAACACCCATCAGGGCTTGCGCTACACAACAGGTCATTTACTTTTATATCGGCTTATTTCTGTTTACAGTGTACTGTTTACTTCAACAAAAGTAACGAGGTCCTGAAATAAGAATTGTAAAAAAAAAAGCTGCCTACCAGATATCCCACGTATCGATGGCATTTGCAGACAAGTCGAACTTTAAAGCTATACAATATGAACACTTGGGTAACGTGCTAGGCTATAGAGAGGAGAGGGGCTCGTCTACTTCAAGGCTAGAATAAGTTCTAGCCCCGAAGAAGAGAAGTTCATTAGTCTTTTTAAACGTCGGCTTGAGCACACAAATCTCGTTCAGGGACTTCTTTTATTTATTTCAGTCTATTTGTATTCTTTACTTTTCCAGCTACCTTTTCTGATCTAAGGAAATCATTTTTAATCTTCAAGTCGAAGCGTATGAGCTGTCACGAACAACAGAGTTATATGACCCTTTGTCAGGTTTGTCACGGAATTATAATTTTCATTCACACAACAATCTGAACTCTCGGGTAACGTGCAAGGCTATAAAGAGGAGAGGAGCTTGTCTACTTAAAGGCTAGAACGAGTTCTAGCCCCGAGGAAAACAAGTCCACTTGTCTTCTTCAACATCGGCTTGTGCACACAACTCTTGCTCAGGGACTTCTTTTATTTATTTCAATCTGATTAGATTTCTTTACTTTTGCAGCTCGCTGTCTTCATCTAAGGAAATCATTTTTAATCGTCTTCGACTCAAAGCGTATGAACTGTCACGAGCAACAGAGTTATATGGCCCTTTGTCAGGTTTGGGACGAAATGATAATTTTCATTTGCACCACAATATGAACTCTCGGGTAACGTGCAAGGCTATAGAGAAAAAATTCCCTTACGATCGTCTGTCTGCTAGCCCGTCACCACAGGGCGAAAGAGATCTGGGGATACGTATATGACCTGCTCAAGCTGCTTCTCTTGGCCCCTGCCACTGTGCAATCATGCTTACAGAAAAAAATGAATAAACAAACAAACGAACAAGTTGCAGAAAGTCGAGTCGTCGTTGCGGTCGTCGTTGTTGGAGCGCGGTGCACTGGAAGTTGGCGTACGTCACTGTAGATAAATCTGTTCCTTCTCAATACGCCTCATATATGACAAACGCGTTTTCGCACAAGAAACTATGCCATTTCGAGAACAGTCCGAGAAGTAACGTGTGAATACAGCGCACCATTCGCGGTAACCGCTTCCCATTACCACCGCCCATCACAAATTGCGCGCTGCGGGCCGCAGGAGCAAAATCGGACTGCAGCGCCACTAGTTCTGACCGCCACCCGGCCAACGTCTCTAGCGAAGCTTTCAAACTGAGTTTATTTCAGTACTGCTGTGCGCAATGGTGGTGTAAACGTGGCGGGGAGAGATGCCTAGAGGAGAGGGAAAGAACGAGCGTAAGTTCCGCTGAAGTTAATTAATGTAGCAGTTTCCACGGGTACCATCCTCCCTAGCACCAGCGCTTCATATAAGTTTATCACTACTGGTGTTCTTAATACTCATGTTCCTGTTGACATCACTGGGAAAGTGCAAAGTGGTCATGCGCACATCTGTGACAGTTCAACATATGTCTGTGCGCGCAAAATTTGTACGTATATTTAGCGTCATCATGTCAATAAATATCGAAAATACAACTTGGCAACCTTCCGCCTTCACCCGCATGCTTCGCACATCCTGGGTTTCCAAGGTACATGGGATCTGCCGAATTTTTTCAATCAAGAAACGCCGTAGGGAGGGACGCCTAGAGGACAGAGAGGGCAGAGGTCGATAATCGGCCAGCAGACGGTGCCTGCGTCAGCTCTGCCAGGCGCGAGATAGGAGGAAGCGTGGGAGAGGGTATAGGAGAGAGGACACACATACGCAGTAAGGGTAGTCACGCTGCACACCAGATTGAGCTCGACCATAAGATACTTCGCATCTGAAGTGTGCGTTTCTGATTGTAAAGGATATTCACCTTACACATCTAGCCGGACGTTCATGATACAGTTCGAACACTGAGCCCCACGAAAGTTTCAAGCCATCGTCTATTATGCCAGATCTCCATCGAAGAGCGCCGAATTCCCCACCTCTTTCTTAGTTTGCTTTATTAAACAAAAATTATGCATGCATAATGTTTCAACACATGCTTCATCGGCGCTCACAGTTTTTTTTTTCAGGTTACGAATCTTGTATTTTAACACGCTGCGTGAAGTGAGAAGTGTAACGAGCGATTTGTTCAACCTATTTTGTACACAATCGTGGCTGATGTAGTTATCCCATTTGATAATAACCACAAAAATATTAAAGCCGAATGTGACTGCCATCGAACAACTTACAGCGTCAGTGTAATTTGAACCTTTTGAATGTTCCCGTTTTCCTTTTTTTATGCCAAAGTGTCTGCAAGCGGAGTGGAATGAACGAGCGAGCAAGCATACAGGGCCGCTAAGCCACGTCATCTCCTACAATCGAAAGGAGTGGCTTTCCCGCCCAACTTGAATGCTTCGACACATAGAATGACGGACCAACGCGCAACTCTGCTCCCATAGAGAGCATACAGAATAACAATATCTCTCTTTCTCTCTATCGGATTGCACAAATAGTTCTCCCTCCGAACTGTTTGTTTCCTTCATGCCAGCCATCATTCACGCCCTTAGCAGCGCAGGACTTAAGTTGCGACGGGCAGTGACGACGGTTCTGCGTTCATATCCATAGAACAGTTAAATATGGCAACGTGAAATGACAAGTCACCGACAACATCCCGATAACAGAAATGACTGATCACCGATGACTCCAACATTGAGAGAGCATCAGTTATTCTAAAACGCCGCATACAAAGACTCCATGACCACGGGGCTCCTTCAAAGCCTGACTTGTTGGTACTCCCCCAGTTACGTAAGTACTCTGCGAAACATTGTTCTGCTAAGCATTGTGGCTTAACGACGTATAGTGGCAGGAACTCGATTATTTGTTGCTTCCACGTATAACCCTTTCACTTTAAAAAGAGTATTTGGTCTATATGGCCAACTACGAAAATTTTCACAAACAAAAAAGCACTCATATATGTTAACAAATTTTTCGGATATGCCAATATAGGATTAACAAATCCCCGTGAAAGCGGGCGTTCGATTCCCTCCCACGGCGACTGCATTTCAATGGGGTGTAAACTACAAAATCATCCACGTACTGAGATCGAGGTGTATGCGCTAAAAACACACGGGTGGTTGGAATTGTCCATCGCAAAGTCATGCACTACAGAGACCCCCCCCCCCCAATACGGCATGCCTCATAGGCATATCGTGGTCGGCACCAACCGCTTATCAATACTCATGAGTTTTTACGGTCGAGACAATCGGCCAGGTCGAGAACATGGTCAATATTTTGTCAGGGATATTGCTGTTTGAATAGTGCTTTACAGACATGGTTAGGCTATCGTTAGGCTATCGTTTTGCACAAGTACGGTGACGTCAAGAAAGCTCTCGCTCAGTTGCAGATATGAGTAGGTAAAGAAAATGAATCGTTCGGCATAGTGGAAGTCAGTATTTAAAAAAAGCAATGCACTTTCGCTATGGTGCCAAATTTTCAAAAAAATTCATCGAGGAAGGGTTTGTAGCAAAGTGGTTTAAGATGACGATTGGCGAGAAAATGGCGTTCTAGCCCATACAAGAGGTTGTTCGCATTAGAGGGCCTATTTTTGTCCCCATCTAAGTGCCGTTAGTTTCAACGTAATTTTCGCCGTCGGAGAATTCAGAACTCGAGGCATTCAGAATTAGAGATAGAATAATACCCGAGTACAATCGCCCATGCACCTGACGTCTACCACGTTGTTACAAGCATAGTGTACAGAACGAATTTCATATTCGTAGTAAATATCCGTGTACAGTGACAACACGTGCAGTGTAATCAGTACAGAATTATTTAAAATATACAAATAAGCTATATAGGACAGGAAGTGCATGGTTAGTTCCCGTGATATGTCAAGAAAATTGAGGCGGAATTAAACGGATTGAGCCGACAAGCCTTCCGTCACAGTTCCTAGTCACGAAACTATGCGGAATAAATTCCATGAGTATTATAAAACAGATAAAAGCTGTCAGCTATGGAGCTACGGGAAAATATTTATTTAGGTGCGGATGCAGGAATAGTATTTCCTCTTGCTAGGTCTTTTAAAGTTTCTTTTCTTTTAGTGCTGAGCTCTTCGGCCAGATTGTAGCTGAAATGCCTGTAAGATGCATGATCGTTCAGTTTCCAGCAAATATTTTTATTTATTTCGACGATCACATCACCCTTATCAGCCAACTTAACAAACACGTAGTCAGAACTATCCAGTGTTTGAATTCCTTCGCTTTTTTATTTGGCACTCGGGCTATGGTGCAATTGCCATTTCCTTTTGTGTGCTGGAGTACTACTCGATGCACTGCTCTAGTACTATAAATATCAAGACATTCATTTGAGACTGAATAGATCAAACAGACTATACCCGCCATTAGCAGGACAAAGATAAAAAATACGGCACAAAACGTTCCATTCTTCCCTCGACAACTTTCTACTAGAAATATTTACATTTCCCGCATCAGTGGAAGATGAATGCGCTGAAGGCGTTGCATAGTTAAAGAGGGTAGACACTAGTGCAAACATTAACGCGCATGTAGTCTTTATCTTTGTTGTCGCCAAGCTCCCGAGTCTTTTCATGTCGTAATTGCCAAGCAGCGACCTTCTTTCGGCAGCAAAACTGAGTGGCAAAATGATTATTCTTTTTGTGCACTCTTTTGCTAATGGCTCCAATGATAGTAACAATGTGCGTTAGCTTCAGTGAAGCTTCTCAATTATATGTAGTGCCGAAGAATCCAATTGTAGGGTCATAATTGTGTATCGTGTTTATAAATGATAATAAAAACACTTCTCTGACGGATGATATGTCTGCAAGATACAAACGTTTTTTTTCATTTCTGTTATAGATTTTTGGATATTGGAAGCTACTGCTAATTCTTGGTTCAAAGAACTCCAGCAATGGTTATATTTAAACCAGTATAACTTGAACGTGAACAAAATGAAATTTAGAAATTGATGGCTTCTTGTGCTAGGAATAAGAAATTAAGTCACAAAGTCAAACTGCTTGGAGTGACCACCACGTGAGCATGGGACGAGCGCTTCTTTTTCGGTGTTAGAATGAATCGAACACATGGTTGAGCTTCCGTCAAAGGAATTGGTATAACATGAGCGTAAAACATATCCTTACAGAAGTAGTTGAATGTATAGTATACAGCGATATAAGAGAGCTTGGCCTATGTTTATTGGTATTTAACATGAAAAACATCGTTTAACGTGCATTAAACCACGTTGATGCTTCATGGCAATGATTCATCCCAGCGACTAACGTCCATGATCGAATAATGAATAGTCTTGTAGATGTCACAGTTAACAGTGCTAACGTAATCATAGAAAGCCTTGTGATAGTGAAAAAAGCGACGCTGATTGGTTGTTGAATTGGGGCTGAGGTAACCATTCCACGACATGTTAAACAGTTCAGGACACGACGGCTGGATTAGAGGGAAACGCAATACGCTTCCTGTCTCTCCTGTAGCCTGGCCGCGAATTTTCTCAGCATGAGTGTTAGCGGAGAACGTGGTGTTACGTTGCAGCCATATGAGACAGGTACGCGTGGCAGAGTTATTCTAATGTCAGCGTTGGTGTCGGGGACGTTGGTTGTGAGTGAAAAATCATGATCTTGTCCTCAACCGAAAAAGAAAGAAAGATGCAAATAAAATAAACAATAAAAACTTCGGTCAGAGGTAAAATTGAAACTCGGCTGTCAGCGTGGCCAGCAGGCAATCTACGACATAACCACAAAAAAGATCAAATCAATTAGTGAAAAAACAAAAAATATACAATACGTGGGTTATGCAGTGCGATGAGTGTCTTTAAAGGGGTATTCTCACGGTGGATAACTCCTCGGGGTATAAGCGGGACGTCACGGATAAGCAAGTGGGTGCTGCCTTTTTGCACACATTCCCGCATCAGACATTAGGCCCTATTCTGTGACATAGTTATCTTGGGACCGGCAACTCCCACTTCTCCTTGGGGGAGAAGCCAAGGAAGTTGCGTGGCAGAATTGTAAAAGGCCGCCAGGCGTCAAAACATCTGAATTGCGAAATAAGGGGGTCCTTTAAAATTCCACCCATAAAAAACCACTAGAACGTATGTTTGCGTAAGACTGCTTCACAGATGCGTCGTAGGCCGTCCGCTCATTTGCAAATGAGACAGTTATGGTGTATTGGGAATTTAAGAATTATGCTTGCAGTGGACGTTTTAAGATATGCGTTGAGACAGCCTATGCTACGGGCACAGTCGTTTGTCTCCTCAAGGCTCGGTTGAACTGTGCACCAAGAACTGAAGCTAGGGCAGCAATGCGAAATGCGATACGCGCGGGGCCGGATTACGCCATCGCGTTCAAATCTTCAAAGCGAAGCTCAAGAGTCCTCTAAATGTTTTGGTGTGGATGGATGCTATGAGTAATATCGACGCTTTGGTTAGGGTGGCCACCTCGCAATGTGTGAAGGCTTTGACAAAATCGCACTTTTCGTAGTGAAAACACGCTAAATGGGACAGACGCGCAACAACAAAGCGTTGCTAGAGCTAATCACGCCGGCCAGGGGAATGATGCTTTCCTCCTGGTACTCGACTTGGGTCCGCGCCTTCCTTGACTTTCCTGTCAGCGCCCTCAGCTTGTCCTTCCCAAGCATAAGTGCCGTCGTTATCTTTTTAGTTCTTGTCTATCTTCATCAACGGCTGCTGCTTCAACAGTCCGGAACTGCTCCACCTCTTCTTTGATGCCATGGCAGTCAACGTCCACGTAATCAACGCTCACCTCGACCACTTCCTCGTACTATCTGTCACTTACGGGCGTCGTGGCCTCTACATTACTGTGCCGGCTATCGTGGTCTCTCTTTTCTTTCATTTATTTTTTTTTAATCTTCTCCACGTGACCGTTTGCACCATCGACTGCTGTTTCCTGGTCCACAACACCGTTTCGTCACATGGCGTCTACACAAATGGCGTCCGCCGCCCCGCCGAACTCGGTGACGTTCCGGTCGCCGGTTCCACACTCGCTGGTGTTCTGAGAAGTCATCGGTTTCGCTGTTCTTCTGAGATATCATCGGAGAAGTCATCGGCCCTCGTCAGCGCATGCGTGGTCGTGACGTTCCTTGTTGTCCTTCGGTGCCTCCTCACCGTACGAGCCCGCCACCCCCTCAACGGCTTGTGCGCGCACGGCGTGCAATCCGTGGGGTGTACCTCAGCCGCCGAAGGCGCGCCCTCGGCGGCAGCATTCCTCGTCCGCAGCGGCAGCATGAGGATCGTGCCTCTTGGTGTCAAAATAATGCCACTGTGTCAAACATGGTGTCATCAAAAATCTTCATTACTGTCCTCGTTGCGTTGAAATCTGCGGGAAACTCTTTGTTGTAAAGTGAATTCAAAGAGTCAGTTTCTATTAAAAAGTCAGACAAATACTCCAACTGATTCAGCCAAACTGAGCCACATTTATTAAACCAGTAGTCCATCCACAAACGTGACCAAACGGACAACCAGGATCTCATCCAAAATGTTTCATTTGTGTCCCTGCTGCTTTGATATTGTGTTTACGTTTCACAATTAGTTCTTCTGTGGTGACCTGATTCATTCATATGTGGGGTTTAACTTTTTATGGTGAGTTGGCTCTTGGTGAAAGACAAGTTGTTCTTTTACAAAGCTTGAATACAAAGGATAAGAGGCCGACTTTCTTACTTATTTTGTCTTTTGGTGTTTCTCTTGAAGTTTAGCGCGACAGTTTCATGTCTTCCGTTCGCTCCAACACAGTGCATTGGAAATAAAGTTGATATGAGATGAAGATACCGAGAACCGATCTATTCTCTCAAGAAGAAGTGCTCTAAAACAGCATGGCATGTGGTGGACTTGGGCACTTTCCAAGACCTTCATGAGATGCCAAGAAAAATACTGCTCCTTTTGACAGAAATGACCACGCACCCTTCAAATCCAGTAATCACCATTACGCCCATGCAACAAAGCACGGCACCGACGAAAGCACAAGGCTGATGTTTACTTTCTCACAAAATATTGATATCTATACCGTCCAGTCGAGTTGTTTTAGACATTACTAGCTATTATATATATATATATATATATATATATATATATATATATATATTATAATAAAAATATATTAGGTAATAGGTTATTTGAAGGTCCTCACAATTGCACCCCACAGGGCAACTGTTAATCCCCACATTTACAACTTGCCGGGCAATAGTTAGTCCTCACAGTTGCACCTCGCCGGGCGAATGGTTGATCTGCTCAAATACTCCAATCGGATAAACTTTTATCCCCAGTTCAAACACTCTTTTTTGTTTCTTTTCCGCCAGCCCTAATACTTTTTGCCTGTTTTTTGGCGCATTGAGCAACAAATAGCGAAGAAAAGAACACGCGAAAAAATAGTTAGCCACCTATGTGTAACTGCTTTCGCAGTCACGGAAACAACGAAAAACAAAAGAGAGATATCGGAATCTTTTATTTTTCTATTTACACATGAAGTTTCTCCATTCTTTTAAGTGAATTCATGGTGAAGTGTACAAGTCCAGTCTCGTTGTCAAATCTTGTTTACTCCTTGGGGAGCTCCTCCGGCGGAAGCGATAGATGACAGGCATTGCAGACGCCAGCACACGCAGCCTTCTGCCTGTTATGTTTGCACGGCTGCACGTACAATAAAATAGTAAAAATGGTTAGACACACGTGACAGAAGATGAAGATGCACGCATTTGACAAGTACGTGCACGTTAATATAAAAGCATGCATGTAAAATATGACACACATATACTTTTACCTTCACATGTAGCAGTCATTCTGAAGCTGCTTTGACGAAATATATGGATGACAGGCATCGCAGACGCCAGCGCACACAGCCTTCAGCACGGTGTGTGCCCATGGCTGCACAATAAGTATGTAAAATAGTGAGTCACACGTGACAGAGGATGAATACGAATGCATATGAGAAATACATGCAAGGTGAAAGAAAAACATACGTGAGATATGGCATGCTAATAATTTCACCGTGATGTCACACATCGTCAGACTCATTTCGATCCCCGTTGCACAACAGCTTAGGAGCGGCGACCACAGCTACAACTACGCAAACCACCGTGCCGCCAACAAGTCCTAAGCGAGCGACGTCGTTCAGCTTGAGCAAGCGAACGCGAGACCAAACACGGCGTTGCACGGGGAGTGTCTGCCGCCAGCGAACTTCGAACAGGAAAGCGAGCGTACGCTTGGCCGCCGCCACGAACAGCGCCGAGCTGGTTTGGAGCTAGCGCCGAAGTAATCGACGATAATGCGGCCCTTTTCCACAAAACCTAGCGACAGCAGCGCGCAAACGCAAGTCCGCCGCCGCGGCTAACGGACGGCGCCGAGCTGCTTGCGACCGACTGACAGGAAAGCCAACTGTAATGGCGACCAATTTTCACTGAGTTCCGACGCTAGCGGAAGCCCCGCCAGCCCGTGCTGGTGCACTTACAGCGCGCAACATACTACAAGTAAGCTCGTTACGAGAACCCGCAACGTGTTTTTGACGGTTCCCAACATAGCGACGAGGTCTCAGCCCAATATCGTCAGCCCGGAGCTCATCGCGGCGGTGAATACAGGCGAGCACTCGATGAGCGAGCGTACGGAAGGCCGACGGCAATGGCGGCCAATTTCCAGAAGGTCTCAAAGCACAGGTGAACTGCAGACCCCCAAGCGGACCTTCGCAGTGCATTTCGTGCATGTGATATACAACACGACCGAGCCCATTGACGGCAAGCGCGATCCGTATCGCACACGCGACAAGTAGAATAAAGAATGATAACCTACTTGCAAAAGAATCCAGTGCTGATTTCGGCCCTGAGTCGGACTGAAGTATATATCCCATAGGCCTGCTGTCTTCTCGGCCGCCATCTTGGCCTTTCCAACTGTGGCTGTCATGTGTTCGTCGTGACTCTCTTGAAGCCAGAGATACACAGCGCGGCGTGGTGACGTGTCGAGACATGCTCCAGACTTCATCACTGCAGCGAAATGTAAAAGCGGCAGCCCACGTTGATCCAAGCGTACACACAAGCACCACGTCGTAATTCCTATATCGTCGAATCCAGGCGTCCGTGGTCGGGCACTGCAAGCGCGACGCAACGCGAACCGTCGCCAGCAAAATACGGGGAGAGACTGAGCCAGGAGGGGAGGAGGAGGACGGCTAGTGACCTTGACAACGCTTTGCGCGCTGCCTGCATTCCCCGAGCAGTTCATCCCTTAGGAGAGTGTTTGGAGACTAAGTGGTTTGAACGCGGCACGCTTCCCTCTGTGGTTCCTCCTCAACGGTCTATCCGTTCATCGCGCGCGCCTAATGGGCACCGTTACTCCTTTTTCGGGTAATTTTGCCTTAGAGTGTATTTACATTACAATTTCGTCTAATAACTTCTCCTATACTTCATTGGCATCTTTGTCTGTAAGATCTCATTATTATTATGTCAAAACACAGAAACGCGAACCCTTAAGCATACACTTCTTTCCCTTATTCATTACGAGAGTCTCGTACTGGCAGGCTTGGTGTATTTAGGTTGTACACGTGGGACTATTGGTCAGCTGCCAACTGGTAATAAGTTCACGTGCTACGTGACGCCACACAGGCTCATAATGAGTGTGACACACCCGCCGCCATGGCTACTGGTGGCACTGACTGACACTCCCACGTTTAAATTTACATATATACCCAATAAAATAGCTGGGGGATAGCTGCCATGGTAGCTCAGTGGTACAGCATTGAAAGCGTTATTCGAAGGTCTCACGTTCGGTTGCTGCCCATGGCAAGCAATCTTTTCACCCACTTTTCTTTCTTTCCATTTACATTACTATTCAGTCTAATACCTTTCTCTACACTTTCCTTGGCATATTTGTCTCTTGGATCTTATTATATTGTGTCAAAACATGGAAACACGCGCCTTTAAGTAAACACTTTTTTTCTTATATATATATATATATATATATATATATATATATATATATATATATATATATATATATATATATATATGTGTGTGTGTGTGTGTGTGTGTGTGTGTGTGTGTGTGTGTTTGTGTGTGTGTGTGTGACATTATGATGACTGGAAGACGTGCAGTGGCACACACTCCATACCATTATTGCATTCTTACTTCTTCCTCACCCACATTTGCCATAGCGTCATGTGTCAAACAATCTCCCGAAAGCATGTTCTAGTTAGAAAGACAAAATGAAGGGGCAGAGTTGTAAAGGCATAAATTGTTGAAACAAAGTTTCCCATCCTAGCGGAGTTCCGTGATGTTGCTCAAACTTTTACCACTCATCCGTCTTTTATGGCTGTTCCACATGGGATCACATGAACATGTTTGGCGCATGGGCTCCGATGGTGCATGGCTTGGCCTCTTGTGAAAATGAAAAGCATTTGGAATCTCTGTAGCACTGGAAGGTTGAATGTTCTAGGTGTCTAATTCTGTGTCGTGGCTGGAACAAACAGGCCCCTTCCACTTTGTGTTTTCGTTAATGCAGGCTGATAGGGCAGTGCCTGAGTCCTTGATGAGTACAAGGGGTGATTTCTTCTCTTCTGAGATGGATCAGAAGCGCTCAGCCTGTGCTTGTTGGTGTGGTCCTGAACATTCGTGCTGAAAAATTCATTGACATTCCTTTTTGCGAGGATGGCTTGGATGTTTCATCTACCATTTCTATCGTAGGTGTCTCTGCTGATGACGTCCTTTATACTGCAAGTGCGCTGTCAATGTAGCTTTAGTTCTGTGCCGATCATTTCGGAGTTTGGGTTGGAGAACTTTGTTTCAACCACTTTGGTGCTGTATCGGCAGTTCTTGATTTTTAAATGTGAAGCATTTCTTAAGAAACTTCGGCGACATTCAGCGTATTTATCTATCTATCTATCTACCATTACGGAAACGCCATATATGACACTTATATAAGTTATATGTGGCCACATATAAGCATATCTGTCAGCATATGTGGGTTACTTTTACCATATATAGATGTACATCTGGCGGGGTTGGTTCATATATGGGGTTATATACAGCCATGTATGGCGCGGTTGGCCCATATAAGGAGTTAAATCCGGCCTTATGAGGCACGGGCACACCATACATAACATATCAAGTGGATCCCTATATGTGAAAGTGCTCCCTTATATGGGATAAACTATATATATATATATATATATATATATATATATATATATATATATATATATATATATATATATATATATATATATATATATATATATATCATCAGCCTGACTACGTCCACTGCAGGACAAAGGCCTCTCCTATGTTCCGCCAGTTAACCCGGTCCTGTGCTTGCTGCTGCCAATTTATACCTGCGAACTTCTTAATCTCATCTGCCCACCTAACCTTCTGTCTCCCCCTAACCCACTTCCCTTCTCTGGGAGTCCAGTTAGTTACCCTTAATGACCAGCGGTTATCCTGTCTACGCCCTACATGCCCGGCCCATGTCCATTTCCTCTTCTTTATTTCAACTGTGATATCCTTGACCCCCGTTTGTCCCCTAATCCACTCTGCTCTCTTCTTGTCTCTTAAGGTTACACCTACCATTTTTCTTTCCATTGCTCGCTGCGTCGTCCTCAATTTAAGCTGAACCCTCTTTGTAAGTCTCCAGGTTTCTGCTCCGTAGCTAAGTACCGGAGAGATGCAGCTGTTATATACCTTTCTCTTGAGGGATAGTGGCAATCTACCTGTCATAATTCGAGAGTGCTTGCCGAATGTGCTCCACCCCATTCTTATTCTTCTAGTTACTTCAAGCTCGTGGTTCGGCTCTGCGGTTATTACCTGCCCTAAGTAGACATAATCTTTTACAACTTCAAGTGCATTATTACCTATCTCGAAGCGCCGCTCCTTTCCGAGGTTGTTGTACATTACTTTCGTTTTCTGCAGATTCATTTTAAGACCTACCTTTCTGCTCTCCTTGTCAACTCTGTAATCATTAGTTGCAATTCGTCCCCTGAGTTACTGAGCAAGGCAATGTCATCGGCGAAGCACAGGTTACTAAGGTACTCTCCAATAACTCTTATCCCTAACTGTTCCCATTCTAGGCTTCTGAAAACCTCCTGTAAGCACGCGGTAAATAGCATTGGGGAGATTGTGTCCCCCTGCCTTACACCCTTCTTGATTGGCATTCAGTGGCTTTTTTATGAGGCACTATGGTAGCAGTATATATATATATATATATATATATATATATCATAATCACCATAATCACAAAATTTCATGCGGATTGTCATAAATAACAATTCCAATTCGTAAACAATGGTGACCAGCTTATTTTCTACAACAACAATAGTAATAATTATATATGTTTTTTCTGTCATGCAAAAAACAAACAAATTTTCAGGTCAGCTTTCTGTACTTGATGGTTGCAACTATGCATGCATTCGTGTAATTTAGCTCATACAAATTTCCCATGTAATTTTGGGGGAAAACAATAAGTTTGAATTGATACGACGTAAATATTGTATAAGAGAGCAGACATGTTTTATAAGGAAAAAATCGTGTCAGGTCACAAAATGTTTTGAAGCTTCCGAACCTAGCTATTACTGTAGAGAAATCCTATATAGTATTACGTAAAAATGAAATGCATGCAACGTATATTGTTCACAATAATGCATTTTTTGGAGTGGCAGCAAGAAATAGCAATTTGAATGCTTTACTTTAGCTTCCACATTGGTGGACAAAATTTATGTTTATTTGAAGGTTTTATGGGTATATTCTTCTTTCATGTAACAAGATTTCAGTTAATCCTGTTTACCCCTATCTGCGATTGCTTTCAGTGGCCATTTACCATAATGACATGCGCATTGCGATGTTTAAAGAAGTGTCTTCAAAAACAAAAAAAAAGAATTTATGTAACTGCAACCCACAGGCAAATTCAAGATGGAAGTTGTACTAAATAAAAATACCTCTTGTTTTTTCTTTGGCTACATATATTATTCTTGGCAGAGCAGATACTAAATTTATCAAAAATTTTATGATTACACTAGTAAACAATAATTTGGTGTAGTGTTTGCAAGCGTCAATTAAGTCTCACGTCGTACGTAAACACGTTAAGAATGGTGCACCTGACTCACACATAATACACATTTATTGAACCGTGTATTGAAGTGCTGAAGCTTTATAGCAACATTTAGCGTAGGCTGCCGACTTAGGAAAACTTCTATTTTGTGTGGGTGTGTCATTACTTGGTAGAGGGCACTAATGTGCACGTGCCATCATCAGGATTAGCTCAAACATTGCCTCGCGAATACAATTAGCCTGACACATTTTTGCGAATAAGGGCTCGCGTGATGTCTAAGCCAAACTCTACATTATGTAAACAGCCCTTCACTGTGCAGCTGTGTAATAATTAAAACTGCTTGTGAACATATCCTTTCAACATTAGCACTGTCGTGCATTTACTTATAAAATATGTATGCCGGTACATACTCACCAAAATGCGCAATTACACACTTGCACATAGAGATTCATGGGCACCCGAACACTAGCATTTGCTTCAATGTGGTCAGATATTTACGGCCATGTGGGAATGCTATGAGTGATTGATTGATTGATATGTCGGGTTTAATATCCCAAAACCACTATATGAGTATGAGAGACGCCATGGTGTAAGGCTCCGAAAATTTCGTCCACCTGGGGTTCCTTAACATGCATCCAAACTTGAGCACACAGTTCTACAACATTTCCGCCTCCATCAGAAATGTACCTTAGCCACTAGACCACCAGGTCGGAGCAATAATATGAGTGTATTATTATTATTATCATTATATTATTATCATTATTATTATTATTATTATTAGTTTAGGAATAAGATGAAATTCTGGCTGGAACGATTCTTGGTAGCCAGCGTACACGAAGCAGTGATTTCTGCTTCACCGAATGCCCGTCTCAAAGGTCATGCACCTGCAGCTTTGTAGACCCGCGGGAGGAAGTTGAGGTTCATTGTCCCAAAAAACACGCCTGACCACACTGCAGCTGTTAGCAAGTTAGCAAGGGATGTGCATAGTAAAAAATACCAAAAGGGTGCCAGTCGGAGGGGTAGGAAATTCGGAGAACGTTCTTCGAAGAAGCGCGCGCAGTTTCGTCTAGCCCGGCCGTGGCCTACCACACTCGGTTGACACGGCAGGAATGAAAGTGCAGCGGCTCATTGCAAGTAACGACGAAGAAAATAGTTTGATTTATTGATACATATGTGGGGTTTAACGTCCCGAAACCACCATATGATTAGGAGAAACGCCGTAGAGGAGGGCTCTGGAAACTTCGACCACCTGGGGTTCTTTAACGTGCACCCAAATTTGAGCACATGGGCCTGCATGTCCGCTTCCATCGGAAATGCAGCCACCGCACCCGGGATTCGAACCAGCGACCTGTGGGTCAGCAGCCGAGTACCTTAGCCACTATACCAGCGTGGCGGGGTGAAGCAAATAGTTTGCGCAAACATTCAGTCGAATGGTAATAATATTGCGTCAATTGTGAAAAAAATAAAACGTAGTTTACCAATAAGCTAAGGAAAATTTATTTTTAGTGAAAAGCGCGTAAATAATTGATCTCAAGGGGTAATATAGGTTACATTGTCAAGCGTGCATTGTATCCATCCCTGCCATTGTTGCTTCTTCGCTCGACGGAGTCACGGATGTGGTGCTGATCAAGTTTGTCACTTTTTATTCTTCTTGCTGTTATTTCCTGGTCAACTACTTCTCCTATTTACACAGTATAATCACGCAGCTCTCAGGCATCTACTTCGCTGTACGTGGTGAAATAGTGGACGGACGTGGAAGTGCTATTGTGTGCATGTGCGTGTGTACTCTGTTGGATTGGCGATCATCAACTTTACGAACGAAAAAAAATTGACACCCATGCTAGCGGGCAAGCGTTCCTTCACAACTTCTCCCAA
The DNA here is from genome assembly GCF_043290135.1 of Rhipicephalus microplus. NCBI lineage: Eukaryota > Metazoa > Arthropoda > Arachnida > Ixodida > Ixodidae > Rhipicephalus > Rhipicephalus microplus. The sequence continues at coordinate 15,447,273 of NC_134710.1, forward strand.
AAGCAGTACGAATGGACATGGTGGTTTTAGAATGTGAATAGGTTATCTGGATTGACAGGCTCCTTGAATTACAAGTCTCGGTTAAATGACAAGATAAGTTTATCATTTTCGTTACCTTTGCACGTTCGCAAATATTATGATAACTCAGAAAACATAGCACATTGCATGCTTCCTGAGTGAATAACTTCATATTTATTGTTATTATGGGATTAGGCTGCTTTGTTCAAGTGATACGAGAACACTTTTTTACATTTTTACCAGATAGTGCTCTATTTAATTGAAAACTCTACACCAGGAAAATATGGGTTTCGTGTTATTGTACTTTTCATAAACACTTCGGTGTAAATATACTTGTCTTTCATTTTCTCATTTTAACGCTTGAGGAATTACCCAGGATAAAGTACAACTTGCACAATCACAAATAAAAAACAGTTGCA